>NW_025367410.1:0-7683 GCF_016433145.1 Gracilinanus agilis | reverse complement strand
TACTATTGTGCTCAAAGGAATAATAAACTGGAAGAATTCCATGTGAATTGGAAAGACCTCTAGGAATTGATGCAGAGGGAAAGGAGCAGAGCCAGAAGAACATTGTACACAGAGACCAATACACTGTGGTAAAATAGAATGTAATGGACTTCTGTACTAGCAGCAATGTAATAACCTAGGACAATTCTGAGGGACTTATGGAAAAGAACGCTACCCACATTCAGAGAAAAACTACAGGAGTGGAAACACAGAAGAAAAACAACTGCTTGAACACATGGGTTGAGGCAGACATGATTGGGGATGTAGACTCGAAAGTATCACACCAATGCAACTATCAACAATTTGGAAATAGGTCTTGATCAATGACACATGTTAAAATCAGTGGAAATACACATCAGACATGGGGAGGGGGGAGATCTCGGGGGATGAAGGGGAAAGTAAGAGCATGAATTATGTAACCATGTTAACTTTTCAAAAATAAATATTAATAAATGTTTAAAAAATAAATATATACTGTTTATTATTTTTAGGAAAGGACCTTCTATTCCAAACTTTCTAGTGTTTTCAATAGGAATGAGCATTGTGTTTTGCCAAAGGCTTTCTCTGCATCTATTGAGATAATCATGTGATTTTTGTTGGCTTGCTTGTTAATATGGTCAATTATGTGGATGATTTTCCTAATATTGAACCATCCTTGCATTCCTGGTATAAAAACCACCTCATCATAATGAATAAACCTCATGATCTAGTCTTTTTCCTAGTATTCTATTTAAGATTTTTGCATCAATGTTCATTAAGGAGATTAGTCTGCAGTTTTATTTCTCTGTTTTTGATCTGCCTGAGTTTGGAATCAGTACCATATTTGTGTCATGAAAGGAATTTGGTAGAACTCCTTCTTTGCTTATTTTATCAAATAGTTTGTGTAGTATTGGGATTAGTTGTTCTTTAAATGTTTGATAGAATTCACTTGTGAATCCATCTGGCCCTGGGGATTTTTTCTTAGATTTCTTAAATTTCTTACATTTCAGATTTCTTAAAAATCTGAGGATTTTTAATTTGTTCTCTTTCTAGTTTTTTAATTTGCATGCCCAATTCATTGATCTCTGCCCTCCCTAATTTGTTAATATATGCACTCAAGGATATAAATTTCCCCCTGAGTACTGCTTTGGCTGCATCCCATAGATTTTGATAGGATGTCTTAGCATTGTCATCCTCTTCATTGAAATTATTAATTGTTTCTATGATTTGTTCTTTAACTAAATGATTTTAGAGAATAATAGTATTTAATTTCTAATTAATTTTTATTTGCCTCTCCATGTACCCTTACTAATTATTACTTTTATTGCATTATGATCTGAAAGGATTGCATTTATTATTTCTCCTCTTTTGCACTTGTTTGCCATGTTTTTATGCCGTAGTACATGGTCAGTCTTTGTGAATGTACCCCAACTTTTACCTATGAATAATTCTTCTAACTACTATAATAGTGAATACAATTTTTGAGAGTTACAAAAAACATTTTTCCATATAGGAATATAAACAATTTGACCTTATTGAAGCCCTTAGAGAAAAAAAAATAATTTCCCCCCTCTCTTTCTTATTTAACTTTTCGTGTTTCTCTTGATTTTTGTATTTGAATATCAGATTTTCCATTTATTTTGGTCTTTACAAATATTTGGAAATCTTCTATTTTGCTGAATACCCATACTTTCCCCTAGAAATATGTAGTCAATTTTGATGGGTAAGTGATCCTTGGTTGTAGACCCAGTTCTCTCGCCCTTCTGAATATCATATTCTAAGCCTTGTGGTCCTTTAGTGTAAAGGCTGCCATATCTTGTTTAATTCTGATTGGTGCTCCTTAATATCTGAATTGTCTGTTTCTGACTTCTTGTAATATTTTCTCCTTAGCTTGGAAGCTCTTGAATTTGGCAATTACATTCCTGGGGGTTGTCTTTTGAGGATTTAATGTAGAAAGTGATCTATTGATTCTGTCAATGTCTATTTTTGCCCTCTTGTTGAAGACTATCAGGGCAGTTTCCCTGGATAATTTCTTGTAGTATGATGTCAAGGTTTCTGTTTATTTGTAGGTTTTGTAAGGGCCAGAATAAGGATAAGTGCAGTGTATATGTTTCTGGTGATTAAATCTAAAAATAGGCAGGGGAGAATTAATCCCATCTTCACAGCTTTCAGGTAGATCAATGATTCTCAAATTGTCTCTTCTAGATAGGTTTTCCATGTCAGTCATTTTCTCAGTGAGTTATTTCATGTTTCCTTCTATTTTGTCATTCTTTTGACTTTGCTTTATTAATTCTTGCTGTCTTGTGAGATCATTAGCTTGCCCAATTCTGGTCTTTAAAGACTGGTTTTCAGCTATGATTTTTTGATTTTTCTTTTCAGTTCGGTCTATCCTGTTTTTCATGGCTTCCAGCAGGTCATTTCTGGTCTTCAATTTGCTTATCATTTCATTTTATTTCTGGGCTTCTCTTTCCCAGTGGAAGATTCTGTCTTTTAAACTGCTGTTTTCTTTTTGAACTATTTCCCACTTTTCTTGCCATGTTTCTCCTATCTTTTTAACTTGATTCTCTCAATTTCTAGCCTGATTTCTTGAAGAGCTTGTGACTAATTTACATTTTTTGGAAAGTTTGGATGTATTTGCTTGTTTGTTGTCCTCTGCTGTCTCCTCTGTAGTCTGTTATTTCTCTAAGTAGAAATTATCCAGTCAAAGTTGTTGGGTTTTTTTGTAGTTATAGGTTCTAGTTCTTGGATGTTGGTGGCCATTGCTTTGTTGGTTTTTCCTTACCTTCCCAGCCAGAAGTCTGAGTGAGGAGGGCAGGCTTTCTGTGTATTAAGCTACAAAGTGGCTTTTGCCCTGAGGCTATTTTTCAAGTCTCCTTGGTGTTTGCTGTGTGCCACCTCTCTCTGCTCTATCTCTGCACCCTAGGTCTACATTCCTCAGTCTCCTGGGAGTCCCAAGTCTAGCTGCTCTCAGGTATAAGTCTGTAGTGTTCTCAGCCATCTCTTGAGATCCTAGAGATTGCCTTATGCTCGCTCTGATTCTGGCATTTTGTAGTGGGGTAGGGGTGATCAGCTTGTGCTTTGATGGGAGTTATTTAACCCCCTTATAACATGGAAATGCCCAAATCCCACCAACCTTCAAGGCTGTGTCCTGCAGTGGAGCCCCTTTGTTCATCTGATTTTGGTTTTTTGTCCTTTTTGGTGGTGAGGAGAGGACAATCCTTGCTTCTACACTGTGGCCATCTTAACCCGGAAGAATCAGTTATGGCTGTAAAGCAGCTATTATACAGAGATGATCTGATGAATGATATACAATTAATGGAATCTTCTTGAATCCTTCTTCCTTAGAAACTTCAGTTAGCATTCTCTATCAGTCCTGCTAACAGCAAAAGGCATTTAACCATCTGTGTTGACCCTGGGCATGTCACAATTTCTATCTGTCTCAATTTCCTCATCTGTAAAAAAAAACAAACAGCACCTGTCTTCCAGGGTTATGGTGAGTCTATAATGTGATCATATTTCTAAAGTGCTTTGTAAACCTTAAAGCACTATATAAATGCAAGAAAGGGGGCTCACTGAGGAAGCAGCATTTCAGTTGAGTCTCTGGTTAGGCAAGGATGTTGAAAGGATGAAGAGGGAGTGTATACTCTGAGCTTGGGAGGCAGGGGAAGACACAGTCCATGCAAATATGAGGGGGCAGGAGATAGCACATCAAGTTTAGGGAAAAGCCTGAATCTATTTTCAGAGATCCAGAATTCCTTTCCTTCTCCTCTGTAGTCTTTTCACAGGAAGGGTAGAATTTGGAAAGGTGCTCTCATTTCATTTCAAATATTAAGGCCAAGTTCTCCACTTCCCATCAGTTTCCTTTTGGCTCTTAACTTGACCCAAGCCTTTGTCTCCATCATGCACAGGCAGGATTTGGATGTAAGAAAAATAATAACAAGTCTAAAGGATTTAATTAAAGTTCTGTTATTATTATGACATAGGCTTTCATATTCCTTGTTGGTCAACTTTCTAACTGACTAATCAACCCATCTGTGAATGTGCTTGTGCATGGAGACTTGATCTATTTTCCAGCCTTGCCATCCAATCCCTTTCCAAGAGAGGAAATAGCAAATATCTTTTGAGTTGTTTTTGTTTGTTTGTTTGTAGGAGGGGAATAGTACTTGGTAATCACTATAGATTTGAATGAGCAAGAGGAAAAGAGAAGACATACTGGCAAGAAAAGACCATTAATGAGATATTAGAAACAGAGAAAAAAGGAAAGAATAGTTAACAGGAAATAAGAGGGAAGGAGAGAAGGAAGAAAAAGCGGGGAGAGAGAGAGTGAGAGAGAGAGAGCACCTTCTACCTTAGATCCCTTTGCAGAAGGATGCATTGTAATGTAGATTACTTCATTACAAAAATGAATAATATGGAAATAGGTGTCAAGTGATAATACATATATAACCCAGTGGAATAACTTGCCAACTCTGGGAGGAGGGAAGGAAGAGGTACAGAGAGAACATGAACCATGTAACCATGGAAAAAGATTTTTAAATAAATAAATTAATTAAAAACAATAGCATTCCATCACATTCATAAATCATAATTTGTTCATTTCCCAGTTGATGGACATTCTCTTAGTTTCCAATTCTTTTGCCACCACAAACAGAGCTGCCTTAAATGGTTTTTGTACCATAGATCTTCATTAATTTTTTACTTTCTTTTTTAATTATTTATTTTGTTTTAACATTCATTTTTAAAATTTTGAGTTCCAAATTCTCCTATTTTATAAAAGAGAAAATTGAGGTTGCGATTGGGTAAATGACTTGTCCATGGTCACACAGGTAGTGAAAGAGATAGGATTTAGGTGCAGGTCTTTTCATTGAAGAATCACTGTACCTCGCTGTCTCTTAACTATTTCCTAATGGGACCACCCTTAAACCATCCCAAGCATTTTTCTTTTGTTTTCTAAAAATCTTCCTTGCTCTGAAATGAAAACTTAGCATATTCTTGACTTCTAGGATACTTTTACTTAATGACACCTTTCTATCAATTTTCTGGTATCCATACCCTGCCAGAGTTCATAGGTGAAACTCATAAAAGTAGGACATCCTGGCATCTCCTCAGATCCCAAACCAACCAATATTGAATCCAAAGAAGTTAATCAAAACTGAAAGAAGGGTAAATATTGTCATATAGATACATCCTCAAGACAAAAGGCTAATTTGTTTGATATTCTGAGTGACTCTCCTGAAGAATGTGCTCTAGGCAAGCAAGAAAAAGCTGGTCAAGTGGAATGAGGAGGTTGAGCCTGGGAAAAGACTGAAACAAACTACAAAATTCGCAAAATAAAATAGACATATTCCCTTTGCCTAAAAAAGAGTTGGATACCATTGTCCAGTTCAAGTAGAAAAATAAAAACTTATTTTAATAATTAGTTAGCCAAATTAACCAAATAAAAAGCAAACATGCTTTAGGTACCACTATTATATTTTGACTCGGTGAAGGTTCTCTCTGCATCTTTCTTGGCTGAGGTGGGTGGGTGTGGGTTCTTTTAAAAAAACAGACTCTCAAATCTGGTTAAATTCTCACAACAGTCTTCTTCATAAACTTGACATTCCTCAAAAATGATTTTTTCTTTTTAATATATGTTATGGCTTACAATAAGTCAAGTGAAGAGATATGAAAGCCAAGAAAAATATTCATTTAGAATACCAACTCACTTGTAAAATCATGAAAACGAATATAGTAGAAGATTATATGTAGCAAAAAGCATTGGAGAGGAAAACATACAGAAGGAAGCTTAGTGAAAGATACAAGTAAGTAAAATCGCAAGATCTTAGATTTAGAAATGGAAGGAATTTTTGAGATCATAGAGTCTAATCCCTCATTTTACAGATGCATAAAATGAGATCCAGGGAGATTAGGTAATGCAATCAACAAACAATCATTTATTAACAGATCACTATAAATGAGACACATCTCTACCCTCAGAAAGTTTACATTCTACTAGATAATTATATTTTTATTTTTATTATACTAAGTACATATTATATTATTTATATTAAGGAAAACTACAAAAAATACATAAAAAATACGAGGTAATTTTTGGGGAAGAAGCATTGAGTTTTGAAGGAAACAGGATTCTAAGTGGCAGAATTAAGGAAGGAGTGGAAGACATGAGGGACAGACACATTAGACGGTATGTGAAAAGGCACAGTAAAATTATATAAATTGTTCAAAGACATACAATTAGTAAGTGGAAGACTCAAGATTTGAACCGACTCCATATTCAGTATTTTTCTGCCACATGTCCTCAGTTCATTTAAGGATGGAAATGAATGGACAACAAATAGACAAAAAATAGAAAAGATTGGTAAAGATTATTACAACAAAGTCTTCCTCAGTGTCGGGAGAGTTATCACATTAAGATTCTAAAGTCAAAGTTTCTGAAGAAGTGGAGATAGCACTAAAGCAGTGATGGGCAAACTTTTTAAAGAGGGGGCCAAAGGAAAGGAAATGCTCATCTGTCAGTCTGTTTCTAAGGCAACTCTTTCGAAGTTTCATTGTATTGTATCCTACTCATTGTATTTGTCAGATTAGGAATAATGTCGTGGGGCCGGATAGAACATTTCAGGGAGCCGCATCTGGTCTGCAGACTGTAATTTGCCCATCACTGCATTAAAGAATACAAAAAGTAAAGAGCCAGTTGGATTAGCCTATAGGTAGATAGATGGCTCAGTTGATAGAGGGCTGTATCTAAAGTCAGGAAGACATGAGTTCAAATCCAGTCTCAGACACTTAACTAGTTGTGTGACACTGACAAGTCACTTAACCTTAGTTTCTTCACCTATAAAATGGAGATAACAAAAGAATCTACCTCCCAGAGTTGTTATGATGATCAAATGAGATAATAATTTAAAAGAGCTTAGCACAAT
Source organism: Gracilinanus agilis (assembly GCF_016433145.1). Lineage (NCBI taxonomy): Eukaryota > Metazoa > Chordata > Mammalia > Didelphimorphia > Didelphidae > Gracilinanus > Gracilinanus agilis. The sequence continues at coordinate 745 of NW_025367410.1, read as the reverse complement.
GCCTAGTACATAGTAAGTCCTACATAAATTTCCTTTTGTTTATTTTTTAAACCCTTACCTTCTGTCTTAGAATTGATATCATTGGTTCCAAAGCAGAAGAACAATAAGGCCTAGGCAATCGGGGTTAAATACTTGCCCAGAGTCATACAACTAGGAAATATCTGAGGTCATATTTGAACCCAGGTCTTCCCATCTCCAAGCCTGGCTCTCAATCCACTGAACCACCCAGTTGCTCTCCAAGGAAGGGATATTAGAAGAGATTCCTGTCCCACTCCTTTGTTTTTTGTTTGTTTGTTTGTTTAATTCTTATGCTCTTTCTGGCCTCAGAAATTTACTATGTGTATGAACTTGGGCAAGTCACTTTACTACTGTCTGCCTCGGTTTCTTCTTGGAGCTGTTGTAAAAATCAAATGAGATATTTGTAAAATGCTTTAAAATTCTTATTAATAAACTGCTTGATTTCCATACAAGCTGGAATGACCTCCATGAACTGATGCAGAGTGAAATGAGCAGAACCAGGAGAACATTGTACATAGTAATTGAAATATTGTGGGACAATCAAATGTAATCAAATTTGCAACTAGGAGCCATGCAATGATTCAGGACAATCCTGAGGGACTTAGGAGAAAGAATGCTATCCACATCGAAAGAAAGAACTGTGGAAGTAGAAACACAGAAGAAAAATATATGATTTATCACTTAGTTATATGGGTATCGGATTTGGGGTTTTGGTTTTTAAAAGATT
>NW_025367409.1:0-7802 GCF_016433145.1 Gracilinanus agilis | reverse complement strand
TCTACATAGGAATACAGATAATTAGATCTCACTGAGGCCCTTAAAAAGGCAAATTTAAAAATTATAAGTTTTCTTTCTTTCCCCTCTGTATCTTATTTACCTTTTCAGGTTTCTCTAGATTTTTGTGGTTCGATGTCAAACTTTCCATTTAGCCCTGGTCTTTTCTGTACAAATACCTGGAATTCTTCAATTTTGTTGAATGCCCATACTTTCCCCTGGAAATATATAGTCAATTTTGATGGGTAGTTGATCCATGGTTGCAGGCCCAGCTCTCTTGCCTTTCTGAATATCGTATTCCAAGCCTTACGGTCTTTTAGCGTGGAGGCTGCCAGATCCTGTGTGATCCTGATTGGTGCTCCTTGATATTTGAATTGTCTCTTTCTGGCTTCTTGTAAGATTTTTTCTTTTGCTTGAAAGCTTTTGAATTTGGCAATAATATTTCTAACCGATTTCTTCTCTGGGTCGAATGTAGTGGGTGTTCTATGAATCCTTTCGATGTCTATATTGCCCTCTTGTTGTAGTACTTCAGGGCAATTTTGCTGAATAATTTCTTTTAGTACGGAGTCCAGGTTTCTATTAATTTCTGGGTTTTCTGGAAGACCAATTATTCTCAAATTGTCTCTTCTAGACCGGTTTTCTTGGTCTGTCACTCTCTCATTGAGATATTTCATGTTTCCTTCTATTTTTTCAGTCTTTTGACTTTGTTTTATTTGTTCTTGTTGTCTTGAGAGATCATTAGCTTCCAATTGCTCGATTCTAGCCTTTAGGGATTGATTTTTGGCTATACTCTTTTGGTTTTCGGCCATAATCTTCTGGTATTCCTTTTCAATCTGGTCCTTTCTGGTGTTCAATTGCAAGATTTTACTTTTTAAACAGTTATTTTCTTGCCAGATCTCTTCCATTTTCCTCAAAATCTCAGTTTTGAACTCTTCCATAGCTTGTGAGGAGTTTTCCTTATTTGAGGAGGGTCCGGATGCTTGTTTGTTCTCCTCCTCTGTTTGCTCGGTTGTCTGGATTTTCTCTGTGTAAAAGTTGTGGAGTGTTAAGGGCTTCTTTTTCTTGTTGTTATTCTTTCTCTTCTGAGTTTCCTGAGGTTGGGTAGCCATCATTAGCCCAGTAGCTTCTCAGGTTTATCCTCGCGCTCAGTGTCTGTCTGCGGTCTATTGGTACCTGAGGTCTGAGTTCTGGTTTTTTCCAAGGTCAAGCCCCCTAGTGGACCCCCTTGCTTGATCCTCTGCAGGAGTTTCCTTTACAAGTCTCAGGGCGCTGCTTCCACAGTCGTATACCCGTCTGCACTGGTTCCCCACTCAGGTTTTCAGAGCTTTAGTTCCTGGCTGTGTCTGCCTCCACCCACGCCTCCACCAGTGCCTGTGCGCTCTGCGCTGGGCGTCCACTCTCTGCCCTCGCACTCAGATTTCGTTTGCGTTCTCTGGCTTATTGGGGTCCTAAATCTTGCTGCTCTCAGGAACAGGCCCCGGAGCTGCCAATGACTCGATGGGTGCCCCAAACTTGCTCTATTTCTTTTTAGGTGGCTTCAGAACTATAGATTTTGTGTGTGGAGGGGGTGGGGGTGGGGTGGTTGCTCAGCCCGCGATTTAGTGAGAGCCCTTTATAGCCTGGAAATGTCTCGATTCCACGCACCTTCCACGCTGTGCCCTGTTGTGGGGTTCCTCCGTTCGTCTGGACTTGTTTTTATGTCCCCTTGAGGAGTTTTGTGTGTTTCGGTCAGGAGAGGTTAAGAGCTGCTTCTTACTCTGCCGCCATCTTAACCCGGAAACCTGCAATCAATTTTTAATCTATATTTCCTGCATTGGTGGTGCTTTACTGAAAACATTTTTGTTGCATTATTGTCTAAAAAGGGAGCATTTAATATTTTATGCATTTATGAGGGTTTTTATGCCCTAGTAACATGGTCTTTTTTTTGTGAGTGTGCCATGTATACCTCAAAAAAGATATACTCCTTTCTATTTACTTTCATTTTTCCATATAGTCCTATAATATCTCACTTTTCTAAAATTATATTTGTGTTATTTAGAATTTCTGTGGTTTTATTTAGAAGTATTAAGCCTCAAGATATGTAGATATATGACAACTTCCTGTGGACATGTGGGGGACTTTGAGACTACATTTTCCATTATGCAACAGGTTTCCTGTTTTGGATATGATGACCTTTTCAATGTAAAGCCCGGCTTTAAGTATTAGCCAACCAGGCTTGATGCTCTCTCTGGTACGAGGCAGACAAGATGGAAGGAGATACACATTGGATGTATTTTTGAAAGAGTCAAGCATGATCTTCTATATTTTACCAACATGGCCATGGTAATTAAAATATTACTTTTCCTCATAATATCAGCCTTTATCATTTTTAATTGTTACATATTCATCTCCTTAATTTCTTTCTTCATATAATGGTTAGATTTCCCTAGTTCTTACATGAGAGCGTTGGGGACCCCACAAGCATAATTTTATTGTCTATTATTTCATATAACTGTTAACTTTTCTTTTAAGAATTTGAATGCTATATTATTTGGTGCATGCATGCTTAGTATTAACATTATCATTGCTTCGTTTTAACACAACATAGTTTCCCTACTTATTTCTTTGAATTAAGCTGATTTTTTGCTTTGACCGACATCATGATTGTTATGCCTAACTTTTTTTATCTTAGCTAAGCACAATAGATTTGATTCTACTCTACCTCCTTATTTTTTACTTTGTGTGTATATTTCCATTTCAAGCATGTTTCTTGTAAACCACACATTGTACGATTTTAGTTTCTAATTTATTCATTTATCCACTTACATTTTAAGGGTGAGTTCATTCCATCCACAGTTACTATTATTATGTATTTTCCCCCATCCTATTTTCTCCCTTTCTATCCACTTTTTGACTTCATTTCTCCTCAAAATATTGATTTCCTTCTGACCAATGCCTTCCTTAATCCTTTCTCCCTTCTTTTATCACATCCCCCTCCTTCACAAGAGTAAGAGTAAAGCTTTACCCACCACTCACTCATCATTTCCCCCATTACTATAAAAGTTCTTCTCTCCATGATGCTTTTATGTGAGAAAATTTTCATTTTTTAATCTACCTTCCCTCTTCTCCTATTCCATCTTACTAACCCCTTGCTTTTTTTTAGATTATCCCATTTGAGTTATCTTACACCCCACTCTTTGTGCATGTTCTTTTTAATTGTCCTAATATGATATATTTTTAGGAGTTAGAAGAGGAAAATTTAGAGTCTATAAAATTTAAGTCAATGAGATTTACTTTAATTCTGGCAAGATTCCTAAGACCTTTTTTGAGGATTTAAGAAATGGCTATTATTACTAAAACCTAGTATGCTAAAAAGAGGTCCAAGTATAGTAAATTAATTTCCTTTATTGACACCTCCCTTGTTGACAAGTTTGCTAGACTGGTAGATCAGATAAACACAGTAGACAATGAATTCATGAAAGAAGATTTAGGAAAAAAATTAATTTCATCCTTTTGGACAAAATAGAAAGATGTATTTTTATGACTTTACAGTTAGATGAATTCAAATGGCTGAATCATTGGACCAAATGTATTGGCCCTTAAGTATTCATGGCAACGGATATGGTGATCTCTGGTGGTAAATTCTATGGACTTATGTGTTTGTGACTTCTTGCTATTCAACATTCATATCAACAGCTTTGATGAAGAAATGAATGACATATTTATTTGATTTGTAGATGACACAAACCTGGAAAAGATAGCTAGCATAATGGATAATAGAATATGGGAAAACCTTAACAAGCTAATAAGTTGAATCAAATAAGATGAAATTAAAAGGAGCTAAATGTAAAGGGTTTTATAAATGATAGTTATTTTGTTATTCCTATTACTCTTACTTCTAAGGATAATTGTGAGGATCAAATGAGATAATATGTAAAATGCTTTGCAAATCTTAAAGTGGTATATAAATGCTAGATATAGTTACTATTTGGGTTATTTCGTTGTTTTTTGAACACTCTCAAAGAAAAAGAACTTGCTTCACTGCTCTCCTTAAATAACAATGAGAGGTGGGTATTGGAAAGTGTTTTTCGGATTTCTCAATAGTCTCTTTGATGTCTTTTCAATGAATGACATAACGTACAGACCTCAGTTTGACAGCGCTGTTATGGTTTGGTAAAACCTGTTCATCTCCTAACCCTAGTTTGTATAACAACCCTTCTACTATAGGCACAGGTAGTATCTCTTACAATAGACTTTCCTTATATAAATACAGTGCCCACCCAGTAAACATGCTCTGACATGCCAAATGTAACATGTACTCCAGAGAAGATGGGTGTGAATGGAATGTTAGCAAATTAAATTCCCTTTGAAATGCACCAGGGAAGCTGGAGACTTAATGTAGCCTTCTAGCAAATCCTTTTGAAAAGTGAAGATACTCAGACCATACCACTTCAGTCAAGTACACTTCAAGCCCATGGTGCCATCAGCCAGAAAAGTCAATCATGTTAAGAGCTGTAAAGAAGGTGTTGGAAAACTAAAGAGCAATGTTCTTAGTATAGAAGCCAAGAACCTGGCAAAGACTGAAGGGTCAAAGAGGATGAATGTTGGCAATAAACTAAGGAGGCATTCTGATGAATTAGAAAGAGCAATAGAATCACAAGGATTTAATATGGGCCCTTTATCTGTTTCCCTCTATTTGACATGAGTCAAATTGCATATTATCTCTAGGCCTCCATTTCCTTATATTCTAAATGATTACCCACTTCACATAGAGGGAGGGAAGGTATTTGTGAAAATCAAATAAGATTCTACATGGGAAATGGGTATGAAAAGTAGAAAGGCCTAAACAAACTTATTTTTGAGGAAACTATATATGATTTCATTGGTTGAAGAAACTCTTAGTGAGAAATGTTCTCCACTAATGAAAAACAAGACCTTCAGAAGAATGGTACCTAGTGTTACTCATTTTTTTAGAGTTGCCAGAAGCCCTACAAGGTTAAATGATTTGCCTAAGGTCATACAGATAGGATTAACTTTAAGGGAATATAGACTTCAACTTAACCCATAGTAGCATGGGAGCAATGGAAATTCTCCTCTTGCTTTATCTATCTCAGTTATATCCTAGCTTTGATCTTACTCCAACAAAGACTTTTTAAATTCATTTTTTTATCCTAAATATGTATCACCAGTCTCAGTTTATTCTGTGGTGCTGTCTGGGGTGTACTGGAGTCAGCTTAAACCTGTTTGCTAGAACCAATTGTTAAGTTTTCAATGTGATAATTGTCAGAAATTGACAATTGCTAAATATAATTGCTTGACTTTTTATTTCATTGATTTTCTAGATTTAATAAAGTGATAGATAAAATGTTAATAATTGAGATTAAACTTAAAGGTGGGTCACATATAAATTTTTTTTAGAGAATCAGCTGTTGAACATTTATCAGTGTATTCTCGTTTGCTGTCATCCCTCCCACTGAGCACAAAATTCCAAAGGCTACTAAGGTAATAGGTAAATGAGTGTCCTTGCTATCAAAATGCCAGAAAGAAGGAGCAAAGTGGCACCTGAGTTTCTACCTTTACCTTTGAAATTTGGATTTGGTTATTGGTTTCACTAGTTTTCACAATGGAAAAGACTATCTGTTAAAGAATGAGATATACAATGAGAGACTTCCATTGGTAATGGAGCTGTAGCATGCTGGGGAAGAAGGGACCTTAGAGCTATTTTAGCTTAACCCTTTATCTTATAATTTGAAGAAGATAAAACTTTAGAAATATTAAGTCAAGCAAAGTCAAAGACCAATCAGTGACAAACTCAAGACTTAAACCTGGATTTTCTGAGTCAAAAGCTTTGAGCTCTTTCCATTATAAGTTTCTTTCTGTCATGGACCCCTTTGGCAACTTGGTGAACTCTTCTAAGAATAATGTTTTTTTAATTCATGAAACAAAAAGATAAGATTTATTTTTATTCTTTTTAAACATTTACCTTCTATTTTAGAATCAATACTAAGTATTGGTTCCAAAGCAGAAGAGTGGTAAGGGCTACACAATTGGGGTTAAGTAACTTGCCCAGTGTCACATACCTAGGAAGTATCTGAGGGAAGATTTGAACCAGGATCTCTCATCTCTAGGCCAGGCTCTCTATCACTTAGCCATCTAGCTGCCTCAAAATACACAGAATCTAAAAGAAATGAAACTTTGTTGAAATAGTTACAAAAGTATTCTAAAAAAAAAAACAAATTCATAGTCTTCAGGCTAAGGATTCCTGCTTTATACACTATTCAAGAATGGAGGGACAAGCTTCAACAAGCTTGGAACAAGATAGCGGCTCTGCACTAGTGCAGATGGTCTCTAGGAGAATTATATTTCAGGATTTCCCAAAGAACTGATAGATCTTATTGCTGAGACACTGTTGGTGACATATGTTTGAAAAATCATGGAGAATACAAAAATTACTATCGGACAAGAGAAAAGGAGAATGTTTCATTTTCCAGAAAATCAAAGAGAAGGCTGTAAAATACAACCTGAAAAGTATGATTTCAATTTGTATAAAAGTTCTATGATATACTTTCAAATTCAATCCACCTCACATTTATGATCATTCATTAAGCCACCATGGGTTAGAGGTACAATGTGGGCCAAAATTTATCAAAACAGCATGCCCATTTTTACTAGCTCTTTAGAAGACATCTTCAGTTAAAAACAAAGCCATTTATATCGGTATGGTAGTTTCGAGTCTACATCCCCATGCGTTCAAGCAGTTGTTTTTCTTATATGTTTCCTCTCCTGCAGTCCTTCCTCTGAATGTGGGTACCATTCTTTACCATAAATCCCTCAGAGCTGTCCTGTGTCATTGCATTGCTGCTGGTACAGAAATCCATTGCATTCTATTTTATCATAGTCTCTGTGTACAGTGTTCTTCTGGCTCTGCTCCTTTCATTCTGCATCAGTTCCTGGAGGTCTTTCCAGTTCACCTGGAACTCCTCCAGTTTATTATTCCTTTTAGCACAATAGTATTCCATCACCAGCATATACCACAATTTGTTCAGCCATTCCCCAATTGAAGGACATACCCTCCTTTTCCAGTTTTTTGCCACCACAAAAAGCGCAGCTGTAAATATATTCGTACAAGTCTGTTTATTTATGATCTCTTTGGGGTACAAACCCAACAGTGGTATGGCTGGATCAAAGGGCAGACATTTTTTTTATAGCCCTTTGAGCATAGTTCCAAATTGCCAGCCAGAACGGTTGGATCAGTTCACAACTCCACCAGCAATGCATTAATGTCCATGCAACTATCAATAATTTGGAAATAGGTCTTGATCAATGACACATGATAAAACCAGTGGAAATGTATGTCGGCCATGTCGGTCGGGGGTGCGGGGGGTGAAGGGGAAAGTAAGAGCATGAATCATGTAACCATGTTAAAATGAATATTAATAAATGGTTAAAAAAACCAAAGCCATTTAAAGAAATAACATGGTACTAAAAGAAAACATAAAACACTCCCTCCCTTAAAGTTGAGTCTACTCTCCCACAAATATTAAATTACCAACATCAAAAATAGGAAATTCACAATACATAGAGAATAAATAAGGAAAATGAGTCCAAACTACAATATGTAATTATATGCCAAAAGAACTGGAAATTTAAATGAAATGACTGAATATTTTCAACAATATAAGGGAGCCAAATTAACAAAAATAGGCTATAAACTAAATAATCTCCTCTAAGAATGGGAAATTGCACAATCCATCTACTTACTCTAGGAAGAAAAAAATAAGAACTATTTATCGTCATACTACAGAAATATATGTGTGTATATATAT
>NW_025367408.1:0-5052 GCF_016433145.1 Gracilinanus agilis | reverse complement strand
GGAAGGAAGAAAGGAAGGAGGAAGGAAAGAAAGAAGGCAGACAGGGAGGAAAGGAGGGAAGAAAGAAGGAAGGCAGACAGGGAGGAAAGGAGGGAAAAAAGAAGGAAGGAGGGAGAGAAGGAAGAATATGGAAAGTGATATGGATGGAGTCCTGTCAGAGAGCCAGAAGAACAGGCATAGAGAGTAGAATTCCAATTATTTCCACCATAATCTTCTCCCTACTTCTGAAATAATATAGCAAACAATTGCCTTCCATCTTGCTAGAATCTTGCTAGTCTATCTTTCTCCAACTCCTTAGGAGTTGAAGGTAAACTCATACTTTCTTTATTATGAGCTCTCACCCAACTTGGAATATGGTTGGCTTCATTTTCAATTTTCTCCATTTTATAAAGGAGGACTAGATTCTACTTGAGAGGGTTGTGTTTGATTAGCAAAAGAGACATCTTAATTTTGTCCAAAGAACCATTTTCCCCCATTCTTCTAAATAATACTACTAAACAGATCTCTGAAAAGCTAGAAAGAACTGAGATGTTGATATATAATTACAATAATCAACACCTCATAATATACTGTCATGGATTTCTAACAAACATCGAAATTCTCTGAGTATTAATAATGATTCATTTTTTAATACTTACACTTTGATTGCCTCTTAGCTGATTTTTTTCAGTCACCAGATCTTTTCGGGGACACCTGATGTTCAGTGAGAGCTTCAAGTCACTCAAACACCGGCTCACCAGGGACTTGATTCTCTAGCTTTCTACACCCCACCTGCTCTTTATATTTGAAACCAAAGCTTTGAATGTGGCCATCAATGTCATATTATACCAACCAGGAGGAACACCTGGGCAATTACTCCCACATGCTTACTTCTCATGGAAATTATGAGCTACAGAACTTTAATACACACAGAGAAAGAATTTTCAGTTATTAAGACAAACACAGGTGATATTTGTCTAAAGGGGCCTAGTACCTGGTCAATAGTCATATTGAGTATAATATTCTGGAAAACCTACAACTTGTCACATAATTAAAGGGACACTGATTCTTCCCTCCCCCAGAATTAACTTTCATGTGCAATTCTAGTTTCATAAAATTAAATAACAATCTGATGCTCTATCTAAAAGTTGCTGAATATATACTATAAAATAACCATAACCTTTGGAAAAAATAGATGCCACATCTATAGATCACATGTCAAAAGCTTCTGAGATACTAGATTCCATATAGGCAACTGAAAAAATAAGCAATATTTAACTACTTAAAAAATAAACAGGTATTTACTTACCAAAAAATGATATCTGATGAGAAAAGGCATTTTTTTTCACAGATTCTCATCACCGCAAATATTCCATTAGAATGTATATTCTTTGTGGGCCAGACTAATTTGTGTCTCTCTTTGCAGCCTCCATATTTAATACTAGATCTGTCACATGCTAAGAGCTTAAATGCTTCTTGGCTCAGTATATGTCAGGTCTCATCTCTTTTATCAGTCGGGTATTCCTGAAAGCAAATACTTTGATTTTGCTTTCTCACCTTACCCACTGAATACTTTGTAATATCCTAGATGTTTCATTCTTGTTATGTGCAGTTAAGGTTCTCAATATATAGAAGAGAAGGCCCAACGTCTATAATATCAGCGAGAGAAGGAAATGGCAAACCAAACCCTCCAATTATTTTTGCCAAAAAACAAAACAAAACAAAACAAACAAACAAAAAAAAAACAAACAACACTCCATCAAAACCCAAATGAGGTGAACAGTTGAACATAAACATAAACAACAACCTCTTTATCCATAGTGTCTCCTGGCCTGTTTGGGAAGAGATCTTTAATTATCTGAATTGTGAGCATAGGCTACTAATATGTACCACTTCACCATAAAGGTCTTTATTATTTCTTCAATACCTTAAGACCATGCTTGTTAGTCCCTATGAACTTTTTTTTTAATTAAATTGACCTCATTTGAAGGATGTTCCACAATTTTTATTATGATAGAAACATCTTAGAAAGCTTACTTTATTCCTTGTCATGAGCTGGATTTTTACACCTTGACAACCCAAGTGAATTGTTCCATCTCCTTGAAATTGAGAATCAAGTTTTACCTGCTGAGGAACATCAATTTGTGACAGATGATTGTTATCAATTTGCTCTCCTTCTAACGAAGGACACTCCTGCCAGCCCAATGGACAGACTGAATGGCAATTAAAATCTGGATCAGTATTCCTAGTGCACTATCTTATGTAATTCAGTAGGACAATTGGGTTACATTCCTTCTAGGAGATGAAGTTGCTTATAATTTATCCACCTGACCAAACCAACCCCCCATTTTCTCAATTACTTTTTTTTATCCTTGATATTTCTTGCCTCCTATCACTCCTTACACCTGTTGTGAATTAGTATCTGACTAAAGCTCCTGTACCTGAACCAACCTATAGACTAGGGGTTGGCAACCTTTTTGGCCTTGAGAGCCATAAATGCCACATTTTTAAAAATGTAATTTCATGAGAGCCGTACAGTGCTCACAGTGTGCGCTCCTGTAACAGTGCCTGAAAAAAATTGACTTTATGGCTCCTGCAGAAAGAGCCATTCTGGCCCTCAAAAGAGCCAGATATGGCTCGAGAGCCATACATTGCCAACCCCTGCTATAGACCTTCCTGTAATATACTAATGCATACACAAGGTTTAGCACAACAAAAAGTTGGATGACTTGCATCTATATTCAAGTGGATATTTTTATTATTTTTATTCTCATTCTTAACCTAGTTTTTAGCACAGTCTTTCCTTCCCCAAACAGAATGACAGGGCTTTTAAAAGCATTTTCTACCACTCAGATAAATTATACTTTCTTTTACAAATCTGATCTTACTGATATCTTTAAAATATATTTAATATTTCATTATTCTGTCATCTACTCAATAAAAATAATTCTAATTTTCACACTTAATCAGCGTTTCCGGCAGTGATCCACATCTATCTGCATGCAGAATTTCAGTCTGATTGGCCATAATATACACTAGGCAAATTTCCCTACTTAGGGAAATTATTATTATTTTATTTTAAACATAAATTCTATATACTTATATGATAATATCTATATATTCTCTATTGATTTTAATAATTTAAGAAATAGCACCATTGAATACTTAGACTCTAGGTTAAGAAATGACCAGCTGGTATATTTGGTTTATGACCCTTTAAGTTCAGACTTGGAAAATGGCCTCAGCTTGGCTCAGTGGAAAGAACTGTGGTTTTGGAATCAGAGAACCTCATTCCTTTTTTTTTATTACACATTTATTAATATTCGTTTTTAATCTGTTTACATACTTTATGCCCCTACTTTCCCCTTCACCCCCCGCTCTCCCCCCACCCATGGCCAAAGCACATTTCCACTGGTTGTAACATGTGTCCTTGTTCAGGGTCTATTTCCCATTCATGTCCGCCTCAGTCCATGCATTCAAGCAATTGTTTATCTTATATGTTTCCTCTCCTGCAGTCCTTCCTCTGAATGTGGGTAGCATCTTTACCATAAATCCCTCAGAGCTGTCCTGTGTCATTGCAGTGCTACTGGTACAGGAGCCCATTACATTTGATTTTACCATAGTATATCAGTCTCTGTGTACAATGTTCTTCTGGCTCTGCTCCTTTCGCTCTGCATCACTTCCTGGAGGTCTCTCCAATTTGCATGGAATTCCTCCAGTTTATTATTCCTTTTAGCACAATGGAATTCCATCACCCGCATATACCACAATTTGTTCAGCCATTCCCCAATTGAAGGACATCCCCTCATTTTCCAGTTTTTTGCCACTACAAAAAGCAGAGCTATAAATATTTTCGTACAAGTCTGTTTATCTATGATCTGTTTGGGGTACAAACCCAGCAATGGTATGGCTGGATCAAAGGGCAGGCAGTCTTTTATAGCCCTTTGGGCATAGTTCCAAATTGCCAGCCAGAATGCCCGGATCATTTCACAACTCCACCAGCAATGCATCAATGTCCCAATTTTGCCACATCCCCTCCAACATTCATTACTCTCCCCTTCTTTCATTTTAGCCAATCTGCTAGGTGTGAGGTGATACCTCAGAGTTGTTTTGATTTGCATTTCTCTAATTATTAGAGATTTATAACACTTTCTAATGTGCTTTTTGATACTTTTGATTTCTTTATCTGAAAATTGCCTATTCATGTCTCTTGCCCATTTATCAATTGGGGAATGGCTTGATTTTTTTATACAATTGCTTTAACTCCTTGAATATTTGAGTGATTAGACCCCTGTCAGAGTTTTTCGTTATAAAGATTTTTTCCCAATTTGTTGTTTCCCTTCTGATTTTGACTACATTGTTTTTGTTTGTACAAAAGCTCTTTAGCTTAATATAATCAAAACCATTAAATTTACATTTTGTAATTTTCTCTAACTCTTGCTTGGTTTTAAAATTTTTCCTTTCCCAGAGATCTGACAAGTATACTATTCTGTGTTAACTTAACTTATTTATAGTTTCCCTCTTTATATTTAAGTCATTCACCCATTCTGAATTTATCTTGGTGTAGGGTGTGAGATGTTGATCTAAACCTAATCTCTCCCATATTGTTTTCCAAATTTCCCAGCAGTTTTTGTCAAATAATGGGTTCATGTCCCAAAAGTTGGGCTCTTTGGGTTTATCATACACTGTCTTGCTGACATCATTAAAACCGAGTCTATTCCACTGATCCTCCCTTCTATCTCTTAGCCAGTACCATATTGATTTAATGACTGCTGCTTTATAGTATAGTTTGATATCTGGTACTGCTAGGCCCCCTTCCTTAACATTTTTTTCCATTATTTCCTGTGATATTCTTGATCTTTTGTTATTCCAAATGAAATTTGTTATAGTTTTTCCTAATTCAGTAAAGAAGTATTTTGGTAATTTGATAGGTATGGCACTAAATAGGTAAATTAATTTGGGTAGGATGATCATTTTTATTATGTTAGCTTGTCCTACCCATGAACAGTTAATGGCTTTCCAATTGTTGAGGTCCAGTTTTATTTGTTTGGAAAGTGTTTTGTAGTTGTTTTC
>NW_025367407.1:0-8384 GCF_016433145.1 Gracilinanus agilis | reverse complement strand
TAACTCTTGCTTGGTTTTAAAATCTTTCCTTTCCCAGAGATCTGACAAGTATACTATTCTGTGTTCACTTAACTTATTTATAGTTTCCCTCTTTATATTCAAGTCATTCACCCATTCTGAATTTATCTTGGTGTAGGGTGTGAGATGTTGATCTAAACCTAATCTCTCCCATATTGTTTTCCAAATTTCCCAACAGTTTTTGTCAAATAGTGGATTCATGTCCCAAAAGTTGGGCTCTTTGGGTTTATCATACACTGTCTTGCTGATGTCACTTACCCCAAGTCTATTCCACTGATCCTCCTCTCTGTCTCTTAGCCAGTACCATATTGTTTTGATGACTGCTGCTTTATAGTATAGTTTAATATCTGGTACTGCTAGGCCCCCTTTCTTCACATTTTTTTCATTATTTCCCTTGATATTCTTGATCTTTTGTTATTCCAAATGAAATTTGTTATAGTTTTTTCTAATTCAGTAAAAAAGTTTTTTGGTAGTTTGATAGGTATGGCACTAAATAGGTAAATTAATTTGGGTAGAATGGTCATTTTTATTATGTTAGCTCATCCTACCCATGAGCAATCAATGTATTTCCAATTGTTTAGATCTAGTTTTAATTGTTTGGATAGTGTTTTGTGGTTGTGTTCATATAATTCCCATGTTTGTTCTGGTAGATAGATTCCTCAGTATTTTATATTGTCTAGGCTGATTTTATTTTTTTTTTCATTTTTTAAAACATTTATTAATATTTATTTTTTGAAAAGTTAACATGGTTACATAATTCATGCTCTTACTTTCCCCTTAACCCCCTGATGTCCCTCTCCCCCCCATGGCTGCTGTGTATTTCCACTGGTTTTAACATGTGTCATTGATCAAGACCTATTTCCAAATTGTTGATAGTTGCATTGGTGTGGTAGTTTCGAGTCTACATCCCCAATCATGTCTGCATCAACCCATGTGTTCAAACAGTTGTTTTTCTTTTGTTTCCACTCCTGTAGTTCTTCCTCTGAATGTGGATATCATTGTTTTCCATAAATCCCTCAGAATTGTCCTGGGTCATTGCATTGCTACTAGTACAGAAGTCCATTACATTTGGTTTTACCACAGTATATCAGTCTCTGTGTACAATGTACTTCTGACTCTGCTCCTTTCACTCTGCATCAATTCCTGGAGGTCTTTCCACTTCACATGGAATTCATGTCTAGGCTGATTTTAAATGGTGTTTCTCTTTCTACCTCTTGCTGCTGTGATGTGTTAGAGATATATAGAAATGCTTATGATTTATGTGCATTTATTTTGTATCCTGCAACTTTGCTAAAGTTGCTGATTATTTCTACTAGCTTTTTAGTTGATTCTCTAGGATTTTTTAAGTAGACTATCATATCATCTGCAAAGAGTGATAGCTTAGTCTCCTCATTGCCAATTTTAATACCTTCAATACCTTCAATTTATTTTTCTTCTCTAATTCTCTAATACAATGTTAAATAATAGAGGTGATAATGGGCAACCTTGTTTCACACCTGATCTTATTGGAAAGGCTTCTAATTTATCCCCATTGCATATGATCCTTGTTGATGGTTTTAGGTATATATTGTTTATTATTTTTAGGAAATGTCCTTCTATTCATATACTTTTCAGTGTTTTCAATAGGAATGGATGTTGTATTTTGTCAAAGGCTTTTTCAGCATCTATTGAGATAACCATGTGATTTTTGTTGGTTTGCTTGTTGATATGATCAATTATGTGAATGGTTTTCCTGATGTTGAACCATCCTTGCATTCCTGGTATAAATCCTACCTGATCATAATGAATAACTCTTGTGATCACTTGCTGGAGTTTTTTGCTAGTATTCTGTTTAAGATTTTTGCATCTATGCTCATGAAGGAGATTGGTCTATAGTTTTCTTTCTTTGTTTTTGATCTACCTGGTTATGAGATCAGTACCATATTTTTATCATAAAAGGAATTTGGTAGAACTCCTTCTTTGCTTATTATGTCAAATAGTTTGTATAGTATTGGAATTAGTTGTTCTTTGAAGGTTTGATAGAATTCACTTGTGAATCCATTAGGCTCTGGGGATTTTTTCTCAGGGAGTTCTTTGATGGCTTGTTCAATTTCTTTTTCTGATATGGGACTATTTAAGTATTTTATTTCTTCTATTGTTAATCTAGGCAATTTATATTTTTGTAAATATTCATCCATCTCACTTAGATTGCTATATTTATTGCCATATAATTGGGCAAAATAGTTTTTTAATGGTTTTCTTGATTTCCTCTTCATTAGAGGTGAGATCTCCCTTTTCATCTTTGATGCTGATGATTTGTTTTCTTCTTTCCTTTTTTAAATTAGATTGACCAGTACTTTCTCAATTTTGTTTGTTTTTTCAAAGTACCAACCTCTAGTATTATTTATTAATTCAATAGTTCTTTTACTTTCAATTTTATTTATTCCTCCTTTAATTTTTGTAATCTCTAATTGGGTCTTTAGCTGGAGATTTTTAATTTGTTCCCTTTCTAGTTTTTTAATTTGCATGCCCAGTTCATTGATCTTTGCCCTCTCTAATTTGTTAATATATGCACTCAGAGATATATATTTCCCCCTGAGTACTGCCTTAGCTGCATCCCACAGAGTTTGGTAGGATGTCTCATCATTGTCATTCTCTTCAATGAAATTGTTGATTGTTTCTATTTCTTCTTTAACTAACTGGTTTTAGCCAATCATATTATTTAATTTCCAATTAGCTTTTGATTTGCCTGTCTGTGTACTCTTACTAATTATTATTTTTATTGCATTATGATCTGAGAAAGTTATATTTATTATTTCTGCTCTTTTGCATTTGTTTGCAATGTTTCTATGCCCTATTATATGGTCAATCTTTGTGAATGTACCATGTTCATCTGAAAAGAAAGTGTATTCCTTTTTGTCCCTATTTATTTTTCTCCACATATCTATTAAATCTAATTTTCCTATGATTTCATTTACCTCTCTTATCTCTTTCTTATTTTTTTTTTTTTGGTTTGTTTTATCTCGATTGGAAAGAGGAATATTTAGATCTCCCACTAGTATGCTTTTACTATCTATTTACTTTTTGAGCTCTTTAGGAATTTGGATGCTATACCATTTGGTGCATACAGGTTGAGCACTGTTATTTCCTCATTGTCTATACTGCCTTTTATCAGGATGTAATTACCTTCCCTATCTCTTTTTTTTTTAATTTTAAACCCTTAACTTCTGTGCATTGACTTATAGGTGGAAGATTGGTAAGGGTAGGTAATGGGGGTCAAGTGACTTGCCCAGGGTCACACAGCTGGGAAGTGTCTGAGGCTGGATTTGAACCTAGGACCTCCTGTCTCTAGGCCTGGCTCTCAATCCACTGAGCTACCCAGCTGTCCCCATTCCCTATCTCTTTTAACCAAATCTATTTTTACTTGGCTCTGTTAGAGATCATGATCGCCACTCCTGCCTTCTTTTTCTCATTTGAAGCCCAAAAGATTTTGTAGCCCTTTACCTTAAACCTGTGTATGTCCACCCGCCTCATATGTTTCCTCCCCTCCCTTTTTTGACCTCCTCACTCCCCTGCTCCCCTTGGTTGATCCCTTCTGACTTTCTCAGTAGGGTTAGATAGAATTCTATATCCCAGTGGATATAGGTACTCTTCCCTCTCTGGGTTAATTCTGCTGAGAGTAAGGTTTAAATATTACCTCTTAATGCTCTCTTCCTCTCCTTTTTATAATAGTATCAATCCCCTTCCCTTCACATGCTCTCTTTGTGTGGTATAGAATATCCTATTTTTCTTATTCATTCAAGTTTCTCTTGATGCCATCTACTATTCATCCCTCCTCTTTTTTCCCCTGCCCTGTCTCATCTTAGACCATTTAGTGCTCCAACCTCTCCCTATGAATAATTCTTCTAATTACTATAATAGTGAATGCAGTTTTTTAAAATTACATATAACATTTCTCCACATAGAAATACAAATAATTTGATCTTATTAAGGCCCTTAAAGAGTTAAATTTAAGACTAAGAATTTTCTTTCTTTCCCCTCTGTTTTTTATTTACCTTTTCATGTTTCTCTTGGTTTTTGTGGTTGGATATCAACCTTTCCATTTAGTCCTGGTCTTTTCTGTGCAAATACTTGGAAATCATCTATCTTGTTGAATACCCATTCTTTCCCCTGGAAGTATATAGTCAGTTTTGATGGGTAGGTGATCCTTGGTTGTAAACCCAGTTCTCTTGCCTTTCTAAATATCATACTCCAATCCTTGTGTTCCTTTAGTGTGGAGGCTGCTAGGTCCTGTGTGATCCTGATTGGTACCCCTTGATATCTGAATTATCTCTTTCTGCCTTCTTGTAATATTTTTTTCTTTTACTTGGAAGCTCATGAATTTGGTTATTATATTTCTGGGGGTTGTCTTTTCAGGGTCTAGTGTAGAGGGAGATCTATAGATCCTTTCAATGTCTATATTGCCCTCTTGTTGTAGAACTTCAGGGTAGTTTTGCTGAATAATTTCTTTTAGTATGGAGTCCAAATTTCTATTAATTTCTGCTTTTTCAGGGAGACCAATGATTCTCAGATTGTTTCTTCTAGACCTGGTTTCTTGATCTGTCAGTTTTTCAGTCAGGTATTTCATGTTTCCTTCTATTTTATCAGTCTTTTGACTTTGCTTTATTTGTTCTTGCTGTCTTGAGATATCATTGGCTTCCAATTGCCCAATTCTAGCCTTTAGAGACTGGTTTTCCTTTTCAATCTGGTCTATCTGGTTCTTCAAGGCTTCCAGCTGGTCATTTCTGGTTTTCATTTTATTCATCAATTCATTTGATTTCTGAGCCTCACTTTCCAATTGCAAAATTCTGCCTTTTAAACTGTTATTTTCTTGCCAGATCTCTTCCATCTTTCTCATAATCTCAGATTTGAACTCTTCGAGATCTTGTGACCCATTTTCATTTTTTGGGAAGGTTTGAATGTCTTTAATCGTATGTTTTCTGTTTTTTTTCGATGCAGAAGTTATCAAGTGTTTGAGCTTTTTTCTTGGTCTTCTTATTTATTTCTTGGGTCTTGATTGGCATCATTTTGTTTTATCTGCCAGAATTCTGAGTAAGGCAATCTGATTCTCTTTGTATGGAGTTAGGGAGCAGTTTTTTGCCTGAGGTTACTTTGTGAGTCTCTTGGCTTCTCTGGGGGCCTTCCTGGTGTCTCTGTTCTAGCTTTTTTCAGGTGTTGAGCCCCCTGTGATCCTAGCCAGCTGCCCAGAGCTTGGGACTTGACCCACGTTTGCTCCTCTACCTGAGATCCACCCCCCCTCCCCAAGTCTGAGCGTGCTGGGCACTGCTGCTGCATCTCTCAGCCCCACTCCCATGTTCAAGGTCTTAGTTTTCCAGCCTCCTGGGGTCTCTGGTCTAGCTGTTTACAGGGTCAATCCCCCGTGGTCCTAACCAGCTGCCCAGAGCCCAGAACTTGGCCCACGCTTGCTCCTTCACCTGAGATTTTCCCCTGATTCTGAGTGCGCTGGGAGCTGCTGCTGCCTCTCTCAGCCCCACTCCCATGTCCAAGGTATGAGTTTTCCAGCCACCTGGGATCTTAGGTCTTGCTGCTCCCTGGGGCAAGCTCGTAATAGTACCAGCTAGCTGCCTAGGGGCTAGATTTTGTGCCCCCGCTAGCTCTAACTCTAGAGCAAAGCCTCTGACTCTGGTACTGTGGGTGGGGTATGGGAGGGTTGATCTGCTCACTTTTTTTTTTATTAGACATTTATTAATATTCGTTTTTAATCTGTTTACATACTTTATGCGCCTACTTTCCCCTTCACCCCCTTCTATCCCCCCACCCATGGCCAACGCACATTTCCACTGGTTGTACCATGTGTCCTTGTTCAGGGTCTATTTCCCATTCATGTCCGCCTCAGCCCATGCATTCAAGCAATTGTTTATCTTATATGTTTCCTCTCCTGCAGTCCTTCCTCTGAATGTGGATAGCATCTTTACCATAAATCCCTCAGAGCTGTCCTGTGTCATTGCAGTGCTGCTGGTACAGGAGCCCATTACATTTGATTTTACCATAGTATATCAGTCTCTGTGTACAATGTTCTTCTGGCTCTGCTCCTTTCGCTCTGCATCACTTCCTGGAGGTCTCTCCAATTTGCATGGAATTCCTCCAGTTTATTATTCCTTTTAGCACAATAGTATTCCATCACCCGCATATACCACAATTTGTTCAGCCATTCCCCAATTGAAAGACATACCCTCATTTTCCAGTTTTTTGCCACTACAAAAAGCGCAGCTATAAATATTTTCGTACAAGTCTGTTTATCTATGATCTGTTTGGGGTACAAACCCAGCAATGGTATGGCTGGATCAAAGGGCAGGCAGTCTTTTATAGCCCTTTGGGCATAGTTCCAAATTGCCAGCCAGAATGGCCGGATTATTTCACAACTCCACCAGCAATGCATCAATGTCCCGATTTTGCCACATCCCCTCCAACATTCATTACTCTCCCCTTCTTTCATTTTAGCCAATCTGCTAGGTGTGAGGTGATACCTCAGAGTTGTTTTGATTTGCATTTCTCTAATTATTAGAGATTTAGAACACTTTCTCATGTGCTTTTTGATACTTTTGATTTCTTTATGTGAAAATTGCCTATTCATGTCTCTTGCCCATTTATCAATTGGGGAATGGCTTAATTTTTTATACAATTGCTTTAACTCCTTGTATATTTGAGTGATTAGACCCCTGACAGAGTTTTTCGTTATAAAGATTTTTTCCCAATTTGTTGTTTCCCTTCTGATTTTAACTACATTGTTTTTGTTTGTACAAAAGCTTTTTAGTTTAATATAATCAAAACCATTAAATTTACATTTTGTAATTTTCTCTAACTCTTGCTTGGTTTTAAAATCTTTCCTTTCCCAGAGATCTGACAAGTATACTATTCTGTGTTCACTTAACTTATTTATAGTTTCCCTCTTTATATTCAATTCATTCACCCATTCTGAATTTATCTTGGTGTAGAGTGTGAGATGTTGATCTAAACCTAATCTCTCCCATATTGTTTTCCAAATTTCCCAGCAGTTTTTGTCAAATAGTGGATTCTATTAAGATTAAAAATGATAAGGGCTCATATAATAATATAAATTAGTATTTTAATTAAAGCCATGCTGATAGATTAAATCATTAGACCACGCGCTTGTAAGCATTAAAAACTGCCGCCTCCATTACTGTCTCCTGTTTCCTGGCCAAGAGCCTACTGGCAAAGAGACCACTCCCTCCTAACCCAGGAGATTTAAGCTCTTCCCTGGGTCAAGACGTAGGCCTTCCCAAGCCCAAAAACCCGGAAACAGAAACCAGTTGGACCATGTTGGATCACGGGAAATGTAGTTTTGATACATTTCCCTTGTCCATAGAAATATATACACTTTTTAGATGGCATTTTCCCAAATTTCACTTTTACAATTCATGTCCCAAAAGTTGGGCTCTTTGGGTTTATCATACACTGTCTTGTTGACATCATTAACCCCGAGTCTATTCCACTGATCCTCCCTTCTATCTCTTAGCCAGTACCATATTGATTTAATGACTTCTGCTTTATAGTATAGTTTGATATCTGGTACTGCTAGGCCCCCTTCCTTCACATTTTTTTTCATTATTTCCTTTGATATTCTTGATCTTTTGTTATTCCAAATGAAATTTGTTGTAGTTTTTCCTAATTCAGTAAAGAAGTTTTTTGATAATTTGATAGGTATGGCACTAAATAGTTAAATTAATTTGGGTAGGATGGTCATTTTTATTATGTTAGCTCGTCCTACCCATGAACAGTTAATGGCTTTCCAATTGTTGAGGTCCAGTTTTATTTGTTTGGAAAGTGTTTTGTAGTTGTTTTCGTATAATAGCTGTGTTTGTTTTGTTATATTGATTCCCAAGTATTTTATATTGTCTAGGGTGATTTTAAATGGTGTTTCTCTTTCTACCTCTTGCTGTTCTAATGTGTTGGAAATGTATAGAAATGCTGATGATTTATGTGCATTTATTTTGTATCCTGCCACTTTGCTAAAGTTGTTGATTATTTCTACCAGCCTCTTAGTTGATTCTCTAGGATTTTTTAAGTATACCATCATATCATCTGCAAAGAGTGATAGCTTAGTCTCTTCATTGCCTATTTTGATACCTTCGATTTCTTTTTCTTCTCTAATTGCTATTGCTAGTGTTTCTAGTACTATGTTGAATAATAGAGGTGATAATGGGCATCCTTGTTTCACTCCTTATCTTATTGGGAAGGCTTCTAATTTATCCCCATTACATATAATGCTTGTTTATGGTTTTAGGTATATATTGTTTATTATTTTTAGGAAAGGTCCTTCTATTCCTATACTTTTCAGTGTTTTCAATAGGAATGGATGCTGTATT
>NW_025367406.1:0-4862 GCF_016433145.1 Gracilinanus agilis | reverse complement strand
ATATATATATATATATATATATATATATATATATTTTCTATGGACACGTGGGAACTATCAAACTACATTTCCTGTGGTCCAACAGGTTTCTGGTTCTGGTTCTTTGGGCGTGGGAATGCCTGCATCACCACGCAGAGGACAGTTTAAATGGGAGGAGAATTGAAAGTAGGCCCTCTTGGCTAGCAGGCTCGGGGAGAGACAAGAGGTAACAAAATGGAGGCGGCAGTTTTGAATTCTTACCGGCGCGTGGTCTAATGATTTTACCAGCATGGCCATGGCTTTAATTAAACTACTAATTTATATTATTATATCAGTCTTTATCATTTTTAATCGTAACAGCATTGGACACTGTTGACCTCCTTCTAGACTTTCTCTATTATCATTCCCTTGACATTGGTTTATCAAGGCTCTACTTGGATTTCTCTGGCCCATATTTCTTAGATTTTTTTGGCTAAACCATTTTTCAAGTCCCATCTTACCCCATGTGTTGATGTACACCAGAATGCTCTAATCCAGAGAAGGGCAAACTACAGCCTGCGGTCCAGATGTGGCCCCCTGAAATGTTTATCTGGCCCCACGACATTATTCCTAATCTGAATAATGAGTAGGATACAATACAATGAAACTTCAAAAGAGTTGCCTTAGAAACAGATTGACATGGGCATTTCCTTTTCTTTGGCCCCCTCTTCAAAAAGTTTGCCCATCACTGCTCTAATCTCGTCAAGTTGATCAAACAACTAATTTGGTCAAGGACTCCCTTATATATACTCATGACCAGTCACTAGAAAAAAAATCTTTATTCAAATGTGGCATGATTTGTTGGGGAAAGCAATGCTCTTAGTGGCAATGTATCTGGGTTCAAATTCTGAGTTTGTTATTTGCTACCTTTGTGACCCTCAAGATGTCACTTAGCTTTTTTGGTCCTTAGTTCACTTTGTTGGAAAATATGAGTAGATAAAATGTTTTTCAAGGTTCTTTGAAGTATAGGTCTATAAACCTAGCTTACTTTTCTGCTTAAGGGAATATGAACAAATATATTTTAGAAAGACTTTTTATTAACATAGATTTGCAAGTCAATTTTCAATTAACCAGAGAACTCAGTTAACCAGAAGAGTCTATTTCTGGAGATTTTAGCTAATTGATGCCTGATTTTGGACAATTCACAATGTGAATGCTCCATCACCTCACTACTATTTCACCCACACCTCCTCCAGTCCTTGGAACTTAACTTTTTTCATTCACACAGGACTAACCTGTTCCTTCCAACTGACCTCAATTCAAGACAGGCCTCTGATTTCATGCATAGCTGAACTGCATTTAAATTAGCCACTTGGACTTTTGAAATTTAAAAAAATGTCAAGAGCAAAGGGTACCTCTGTGGCAATTTCCAGTGAAGTGATTTTCCACATGCAATTGGAAGTCAGAAGATGCATCAAAGAAAGATTGTCTTTTACAAATTGATTTGAAACAATAACTATGAAAGACAGCATGATGACATGGATATAAAGAATGCCTTGGATTCAGGACACTCTGGATTCAAATCTTGCTTTTTTCTTTTTACAAACAGTTCTTTGAACATTGGTTGGGTATTTAAGCTCTCTGTGTACCCAGCCAACTCTCTTACTCTCCATTACAAGAGTTACCCATCTTCATCAGCAGATGAAATTTCCTACTGCAAGTGATGTTCTTCACACTGTGATGAAATCTGGAAAGAATTTGTTTTTCACATTATACTGTTGGGTGTATTCTCAGGTTTGTCAAGTGGAATATGTACCCAAAATACAAATTTGCCCAACAGCAATTCCAAGGAGAATTGATTCAGAGTATTGGCTCTGCCATTAATTAAATAGTAAGAAACTATTTATATTTACTCAAAAATATAGTAACCTCCAAACATTCTTGGTAATAACAATAGAAGCAAATGCCATTTCCATTGTCCTTTAAGATTTATAAGCTACTTCACATATGTTACCTTAAATAACTACTTCTAAGATTCAGATGATTCTTTTAAATCTTATATGAATGGATGGACAAATAATAAAGGAGTCAGATGGACAGAGAGAGACAAAAGTAGAAAGAGAGAGATAAGGAGACAGAGACAAATAGAAGATAGAAAGAAGACAGACAAAGGCAGAAAGACCAAGAAAGAGACAGGCAAACACAGAAGGGAGGGAAAGAGGAAGGAAGAAAGGGAGGAAGGAAGGGAAAGAAAGAGAAAAGGGGGATGGAGAGAGAGAACTTTATCTGGTGCAGAGAAAATTCCATAGAATTTAATGTCCCCCAAAACAGATGGATGTCTGCACCATTTGGGGGACATGTGTTACATACTCAACATGGCACAGAGAGGCTGAATTTAAGTACCATGACTCTCCTGAAACCATGTTTTCTATGTACTGCATACTGGCTACCCTGGATAGATTTTCCACATGGTGAGAACCCTATATAATTACACAGACAAGCTACCTTTCCCCCCATCAAAATCAAAATTGAATAAAAAATAGGTACCACTTTTCTAAAGAAAGTCTAGTATTTTTGAGCAGACTTGTCACTGGACTAGGCAAAATATGACAGCCAAAATAGTCATAGAGTTGGTGGGGACGGTGTGGGTGGTGGTTCCATGGACAGTCCAAATGTGCACGTAGTTATACTGGAAGAGGAGACCTCCATCACCATTCCTGGCAAAGACAAGAGGCAAAACAGGCCTCTGAAGAGGGTTGTCAGGCTGATGATACTCTGCCTAAGGGCTTAGGACTGGATGAAGGGGAAAAGTTTGTGTTGTGCTGTAGCCAGTCAAGATGGATGAGATACAAAGCATGGTGATGTGAGTCTTTACAATACAGAAGGTGGTCGTGGAGATCAGTTTGGATGTACAAAATAGCAGGAAAACAAAGATTGTGAGGAGAGAAATTGGGAGCGAGAAACCAGTGTTCTAGAGTTTACCAGTGAAGCTGAACCATCACCGATCTACAATAGGCCAAGTGCTAACCATTTGGCATCCATGCCAGAAATATCAGACACATTCTCTATTTCTTGACTTCATGGACTCTATGCTTTATCTAAACTAAAAAAAAACAGAATAAACAAATGAACATTTCTGGTGGATGTAGCTCCTTGCTCATAGTGAGTGTTTCCTTTTTGGCTCTGCACCTCTTACAGCTCGCACAGTGACTGGTACACAATGGACACCTCATGAATGCCTGTTCAACTAACCCAAAATCTCATCCAACTGAGAACTGAGGTCTGACAACACAAAAGCACACGAGGAAATATAAGACTAAAATCAACTCCCAATAACTCCATGTATTATATTTTATAAGATGTATTAATAATCATTTGGAGTAGAGGAAAATGATAAAGCCTGAGGAAAGACAAGTTTTCCGGACTGCGAAGAGTGGGAGAAGAGAGCGAGGAGGGGTGCGCTTGTAGAAACCCCATCTCCAAAATGTAAGGATGAAAGTGAGGTTCTGGAAAACAGAGTCCTGGGGTACAAAATTCTAATTTACACAGGATTCAGGTTCTTTAAAAATGAATCATTGATGTCAGTCAAGTATACTCTGGCACAGTATCACACGGAAGTCAGGAAATGGGAATGGCTCTTTGTGGGCAATAGAGACTTTCTGTAGGGGATTTCCCTACATTGCTTACCTATAACACCATGACCCAACCTTCATGTGCTTCATTGTCATCCACTGCATCCAGCTCTATGGTGGCAATTAGCCACAGCACCTTTGGATGGAAGAAGCATCCTTGTATTTGCCTCCAAACTCTCTCTTGACTCATTACATGCACTTACATGTACCTGCTGCTTTTCAAACCACTTGGAGTGGTATATACTGCACTAAAAACTCTCATCAAATAGCTTCTCTTTAAGAATTAAGAATTATGATAATAATTTGAGAGGACAGTTACATCGTTGGCTTTTACCCACTGAGTTGTCTGGTTTGCAAAAAAAAAAAATTCTCCTCATCTCCAAAGAGGAAATATTTTTTTAACATTTATTAATAATCATTTTTAACATGGTTACATGTTTCATGCTCCTACTTTCCCCTTCACCCCCCGCAATCCCCCCACCCATGGCCGACACACATTTCCACTGGTTTTGTCATGTGTCCTTGATCAAGACCAATTTCCCAATTGTTGGTGGTTGCCTTGGTGTGGTAGTTTCGAGTCCACACCCTCAATCATGTCCGCCCCGACCCATGCGTTCAAGCAGTTGCTTTTCTTATATGTTTCCTCTCCTGCAGTCATTCCTCTGAATGTGGGTAGCATCTTTACCATAAATCCCTCAGAGCTGTCCTGGGTCATTGCTTTGCTGCTGGTACAGAAGCCCATTACATTCAATTTTACCACAGTATATCAGTCTCTGTGTACAATGTTCTTTTGGCTCTGCTCCTTTCGCTCTGCATCAGTTCCCGGAGGTCTCTCCAGTTCGCCTGGAACTCCTCCAGTTTATTATTCCTTTTTGCACAATAGTATTCCATCACCCGCATATACCACAGTTTGTTCAGCCATTCCCCAATTGAAGGACATACCCTCCTTTTCCAGTTTTTTGCCACCACAAAAAGCGCAGCTATAAATATTTTTGTACATGTCTGTTTATCTATGATCTCTTTGGGGTACAAACCCAACAATGGTATGGCTGGGTCAAAGGGCAGGCATTCTTTTATAGCCCTTTGAGCATGATTCCAAATTGCCAGCCAGAATGGCTGGATCAGTTCACAACTCCACCAGCAATGCATTAATGTCCCAATTTTGCCACATCCCCTCCAACATTCATTACTCTTCCCTTCTTTCATTTTAGCCAATCTGCTAGGTGTGAGGTGGTACCTCAGAGTTGTTTTGATTTGCATTTCTCTAATTAT
>NW_025367405.1:0-3411 GCF_016433145.1 Gracilinanus agilis | reverse complement strand
TTTTTTCAGTCTTTTGACTTTGTTTTATTTGTTCTTGTTGTCTTGAGAGATCATTAGCTTCCAATTGCTCAATTCTAGCCTTTAGGGATTGATTTTCGCCTATAATCTTTTGGTTTTCGGCCATAATCTTCTGGTTTTCAGCCATAATCTTCTGGTATTCCTTTTCAATCTGGTCATTTCTGGTGTTCAATTGCAAGATTTTACCTTTTAAACAGTTATTCTCTTGCCAGATCTCTTCCATTTTCCTCAAAATCTCAGTTTTGAACTCTTCCATAGCTTGTGAGGAGTTTTCCTTATTTGAGCAGGGTCCGGATGCTTGTTTGTTCTCCTCCTCTGTTTGCTCGGCTGTCTGGATTTTCTCTGTGTAAAAGTTGTCGAGTGTTAAATGCTTCTTTTTCTTGTTGTTATTCTTTCTCTTCTGAGTTTCCTGAGGCTGGGTAGCCATCATTAGTCCAGCAGCTTCTCAGGTTTATCCTTCCGCTTAGTGTCTGTCCGCGGTCTATTGGCTCCTGAGGTCTGAGTTTTGGTTTTTTCCAAGGTCAAGCCCCCTGGTGGACCCCCTTGCTTGATCCTCTGCAGGAGGTTCCTTTACAAGTCTCAGGGTGCTGCTTCCACAGTCGTATACCCGTCTGCACTGGTTCCCCACTCAGGTTTTCAGAGCTTTAGTTCCTGGCTGTGTCTGCCTCCACCCACGCCTCCACCCGTGCCTGTGCGCTCTGCACCAGGCGTCCACTCTCTGCTCCCACGCTCAGATTTCGCTTGCTTTCTTTGGCTTACTGGGGTCCTAAATCTTGCTGCTCTCAGGAACAGGCCCCGGAGCTGCCAATGACTCGATGGGTGCCCCAAACTTGCTCTATTTCTTTTTAGCTGGCTTCAGAGCTATAGATTTTGTGTGTGGAGGGGGTGGGGGTGGGGTGGTTGCTCAGCCCGCGATTTAGTGAGAGCCCTTTATAGCCTGGAAATGTCTCTATTCCACGTACCTTCCACGCTGTGCCCTGTTTTGGGGTTCCTCCGTTCGTCTGGACTTGTTTTTATGTCCCCTTGAGGAGTTTTGTGTGTTTTGGTCAGGAGAGGTTAAGAGCTGCTTCTTACTCTGCCGCCATCTTAACCCGGAACCCTTTCCTATTACTTTTGAGGGCATAATTGTTCTTTCCATCATCCAGGCTCAAAACCTTAGTATCATCTTCAACTCTACACACTTTCTTACCTACTACATGTAATCTGTTACCAAGTCTATTGTGCTTTTTTGAAAATGATGGAAACCTGGAGAGAAGTAACCACTGCTTCCTAGAGTTAGTGATAGAAAAGGAGAGAAAATTTGAACCAAGTCCTCCATATGCCCTAGATTTGAGGAAAACAGATTTCAAAATGTTCAGGGAAAAGAATGCTCCCCAGACTAAAATTTTATTGGGAGGCCTAATCAGGTAAAAAAAAAGACATTTAAAAGGAAACAATTCCAATGAGGAGGAAAAATGGGGTTTATCCAGATGTGATAGAATTTTATCTGAGGGATTTGCCTGTGTAATCACAAGAGACAAGAAAACTACACTGACTCAAGATATGCTTTTGGAATATGTTACACTGTTGGTATGCTTTGGCCTCAAAGAGTATTTTTAACATCAGCTGGTAAAACTATCACAAATGCTAAAATAATCAATGAGGTTCTTTCTGCTTTCCAACTACCTGAAACCTTGGCTGTTGTACATTGCTCTGCCCATACAGGTGGAACTGACCCTGTCTCTAGAGGAAACCACTGGACAGATCCTGCTGCAAAACTCGCTGCTATAGAAGGCCATGAATTAATCTTAAATTTGGTAACTATCACAGACTCAGACTCCTATAATGAAAAAGAAATTAAAAATGGAAACAAAACTTTAAGGCAAAACAGAATAATGGAGTATGGGTACCATCTGAAGGAAAACCCCTACTCCCTAGAACTTTTTATCATCAAATCTGTCAATCCATCCATAAAAATGGTAATTTTGGAACCCAAGGCATTGAAGACTCTGTGAAAAAAGTATGGATTGCCCCTGGCATAACTAACATTGCCTCTAAAGTGTGTGTAGCCTATCCCACCTGCCAAGCATATAATCGGCATGTATTTCATGGAAAAACTTTTGGTGGATGTCCTTCAGCTTACACATCTTTTGAACATCTGCAAATAGATTTCATTACAATGCCAAAGGCTGGACATTACAAATTTTGCTTAGTTATAGTAGACCACTTAATAAGATGACTGGAAGCATTTCCAACCACTAGAGCAACAGTGGCATTTGTTGCCAAAGTGCTTGTAAGAAAAATGACACCTCATTTTGGCCTGCCAGCAATGATTGGTTCAGACAAGGGAATTCATTTTACTGATTTGGTTTTATCACAAATGTACTCATGTTTAGGGATAACTCCAAAATTTCATGTATCATACCACCCCCAGAGCTCAGGGCAAGTTGAAAGAATGAACAGAGAACTGAAAACTATGATTGGAAAACTATGCACTGAGATTCATTTGAAATTGCCTGAAGTTCTCCCTCTAGTGCTATTCTGCCTTTGAAGCAGACCAAGGGAAAATCTACACATCTCACCATTTGAGATGCTGTTTGGTCATCCACCAATACATGCTAAAACATTTAACTCTGTATATATAGCATTGCTCAGAGGAGATACTTCTATTGCCTCATATATATGAAATATGCAAATCGAAATATGAGAACTTCAGGAATCCATAGCCATGGTGCAAGCTGGACCTATAGACTTTTTTCTTCATGATTTAAATCCAGGAGATATAGTATAGGTAAAGAACTTCCAGCACACAGGGGCAACTTAGCTGGCCTGGGAAGGTCCATTCTAAGGTACTGTTAACAACCCCAACAGAGATAAAAATTGGAGAAAAGATATCATGGATCCATTGCTCTCATGTGAGAAGAGTATCTTCCATCAGAAATTATTGACTGCATGCATCAATGACATTGAACTCCTGAATTTATATTTTTTAAATAAAAGGTTTGATTTTGAAATAGAATGAGTAATAGCCAATAGGTAAGTGTATAATTTATATTATAGAATTTATGTTTAGAAATTATTATTATTATTAATATACTTTTATAGAATTATAGAAAAAAGTTAAAATAACTGAATGATAGGTAAACTATAAAGTTTTACAATGTGTTATAAGTGTTGGTAAACACCTGCCTCAGGGGGATATTGTATTTATATAATATTCTTATATATACATTTTTAATTTTATTTTTATAATGTTCTTGTATATTTTTTGTACAAAATAATTTTAGTTGAATTTGGAATAGTATCTACAGGTTCTTATTTCTGTATAGTCAAGTTGTTTTATTCATAACTGTAATTCTTTATAATTTTGTAACTGTAATTATTTGTAATTGTAATTTGAGACTTGTGTGTACT
>NW_025367404.1:0-1474 GCF_016433145.1 Gracilinanus agilis | reverse complement strand
TATATATATATTCTCTTATTTTATCTTATGTATTTAAAACCATTATTCTGAGAAATGATTCATTAGCTTCACTAGACTACTAGTAGGTTTATGACATGGAAAAGATGAAGAATTTTCGTTATAAAATTATTGTCTGGATCCTTCACATGTTTTTGAAATTCTCTAGTAAAGACAGAATTTTAGTGGATTACTAATGTAGGATGAATTCAAGAAGAGCTGGGTTCAAATTATGCTTCCAAAACTTATGTACTGCGTTACCTAGGGGAAATTAAATTACTCTTTTAGTGCCTTAGTTTCTTCATATATATATATATATGAAATAAAGGACTCGAACCACAAGATCTCTCAGGTCCCTTAAAGTGTTAAATCTTTAATCTTCTAATTTTCTGAGGTAAATCCAGTTTTAGACATCTTTAATAAAAATATTTTTATTGATGCTATTTGGATTCATATCATAGTAAGCTTTGTGTTTTGCTTTTGAAGAATTTATGTTTCTCCAAAAAAGTGTAAACATTGTACTTCATAGAGAACATACTTTATTGATTGTTATAAATAGATTTATATGTATGTTGTATTGATAACTTTCAGTTTTGCATCATTCTACCCTATATTTTCTGTTATGATGCATCCCTTATCAGAAAAAAAAAGATGAAGGATTAAAAATAATTCATTGAAACTAACCAAAACATTAAAATAATGTGATTTTGCATGAAATATTTTATAACCATGGACCCCATGGGCAAGCAAAAAGAAGTTAAAGTTGTTTTCTTATATATAGTCTTAGTAATCAAGCTTAGTCTTTATAATTTTACCAAATCTAGTTTTGATTGTTTTTGTGCGTGCTGTTCTTTCCACTTCTGTTGTTGTGATCTTGTAAATTGATTTCTTCAATAGATTTATTTCACATTGCTTCAAGTCATATCAGTCTTTCACGGATTCTGTATATTCATGATGTCCATCATTTATTTTTAAAGCTTAATAAAAGTCCATCACATTCACATACCTCAATTTGTTTAACCATTCTTCAGTCCTTGGATGTCTACTTTGTTTCCATCTCCTTGCCATTCCCAAAGTCCTACCACATGTAATTTTATGTATTTGGAGCCTTTCTTTTTGTCAATGGTTTCCTTTAGGCACACATAAGCAGATATCTAGCATGTGTGGTGAGTATGGACACATATATGTACATGGATAGATAGACAGACAGATAGACAGATAGATGATAGATCTATCAATTATCTATATGTACATAATTGCTGAGTCAAAGTATCTAAAATGATAATTATTCTACTTACATAATTCTTGGACTACCTTCAACAAACAGTTCATGTGTTAGATTCTTCTAGTTGTATGGAAAAGCTTAAATTGGAGTCTGCACAATGTGTAAGACCAATCCAATGAGGTCTTCTTTTTAAGCCTTTAGTTGTCAGGTGGAAAAATTTACAACTGGATGTCAGAACCCACTTATACCTTT
>NW_025367403.1:0-8580 GCF_016433145.1 Gracilinanus agilis | reverse complement strand
ATATATATATATATATTCTGGGTCAATTCTCTATGTATCTTAGGTCTCACACCTTTATCAGAGAAATTTGTTGTACATGTCTTTTCAGGTAACTGTTTTTCTTATAAATGTAACTGCACTGATTTTCTTGTACAAAAGCTTTTTGATTTTATGAAATCAAAGTTGCTCATTTTCGTTTTTTGTGATAATTCTTATTCCTTGTTTGGCCAAGCACTCTCCCTCTATTCATAGTTTTTCAAGATATCTCTTCTTCTTTAATTTGTGATGTGACTTTTCATATTTAGGTCATATAGCTATTTCATGTTGATTATGATATTTGGTGGAAGCACTGGTATAAACTTAGTATTTTTTTAGACTCCAATTTTCTCAGCAATCTTTGTTAAGTAAGGAATATTTAAACCAGTAGATGGTCATCATGGATTTATTGAATATTCTATTACTATTTTTCCATTATCTTCTTGTTTTCTTAATCTGTTCCCCTGATCAAATTTTATATTCTTAACTATTACTACATAGTTTAATGGTTAGGCTTAGGAGTGTTATAGTTTCAGTTTTAGTATTGATGGAACCACATCCTTTCATTTTATTGTTTAAAATTTCTCTTGAGATTCTTGGTGTTTTGTTCCTCTGGGTGAATTTAGTTTCATTTTACTTTTTGTTGAAACACATAAAAGTTCCTCTTGGGCTACTTAATTGATGTGACAATAATTTTGTAAATTAATTTAGGCAATATTCTCATACTTACATTAGCATAGCCCAATCATCAAAATATTAACTCTTGGTTTTAGAAAGCTACTATTTATCATATTAAATAAAGATATACCTACTTTAATGTCTTTTCTCCCTTCAAATCCTTATCTTCTATCTTAGAATTGATACTAAGTATTGTTTCCAAGGCAGAAGAGTGATATGGGCTAGGCAATTGAGATCAAGTGACTTGCCCAGGGTCATATGACTAAAAAGTGTCTGAGACCAGATTTGACCCCAGGACTCCATGTCTCCAAGCCTAGCTCTTTACATTCACCAAGTCATCTAGATGCCCTTCGATGTTTCTTAATAATCTTAAACAAAAATACATGAATTTTGGCAACAGCTTTTCCCATTTCTATTGACATAATCATGGGTTTCTTGTTATTCATATAGTCTATTTTATTTAATGTTTTCTTAATATCAAAACATCTCTACATACCTGTTATAAATTTAATTTGGTCATAGTGTATAATTTTTGTAACATCTTATTGTGACCACTTTTTATTCAAAAACTTTGTAT
Source organism: Gracilinanus agilis (assembly GCF_016433145.1). Classification (NCBI taxonomy): domain Eukaryota; kingdom Metazoa; phylum Chordata; class Mammalia; order Didelphimorphia; family Didelphidae; genus Gracilinanus; species Gracilinanus agilis. Next base: position 7,310 of record NW_025367403.1, on the reverse strand, counting down.
AAATCACTGCTTTACTTTCAAGAACTCACAAAATATTCCTTTAGCATTCTTAAATTTTTTCACAATTCACTGTTAAACTGAACTATCAGTTGAAGGATCTTTCATCTTCTTTCTTTCCTCCTCCTCATTGTAATGATCTTCTCTTCTTTCTTATTTTTCTTCTCTCTTAAATGAAGGCAAGTAGGCTCATGAAATTAAATTTATTGAATTTAATTTAAATTAAAATAAAAGTTAATTTTTCTATTGAATTTTGACCATCTTATTAAGTAGATAATTGTTCTTGGTTGAGAAAATGCAAAATAAAAATTGAATAGTTTTGCCATTTTAAAATCATAATATAATTAACCCTCGATCTATGATCCTATGCATTTCTTGTTCTTGTTGTAACCAACATCATTTTTAAAGCCTTAAAAATTGCCATTAGCATTTCTCATAAATTTCACTTGAAATTTAACTTTCCTGACAATATTTTCTTGGTAATACTGTTCTGCTCTTTTTTATTCCTATATTTCATCTTTTTTAGGTGTCTTTTTAAAATCTGAATTCTTCATTGAATTCTTTATATAATCACATCAGTTTCTTTAGATATGTGCTTCCCCCCTCCCAATTATCTTCTTCACTGAAAATATTTGTAATAATGTCAGTAAAATTCCTTATTTTTAAAGCCTCCTGTCCTCTTGAGCTAACATTGCTTTTAGAGTTTCAGTCCATGGAATACTGCATATCATTTCTCTGAATTCATTCTAATTAGTTTACCCTTTAACTTCTGCTGCAGGCAAATGGAGATATTTTCAAGAACCCACCTATCAATGACCTCATTACACAATTTTCTTTCTTCCCTATAAGAGTGCCTTAAGACAGTCCCTAGCACAAGACTCTTAAAGAAAATAGGAAAGAGGAGAATGCTAACATTGCCACAGAAGGAAAGCTACCAAGTGACTGGGCATCCCCATGTCTAAGTCTTAGCTAGCTCTCTTGTTCTCCCTTTTAATTTAGCTGTGCAGTAAAAGGGCTAATATAAAAACACAAGGGTGGAACACTGGTCTGGGTCTGTCCTTAGAGGCTTTCCTGTAGGTACTCTTGTGAGCAAGGGAAATCAATAATCCATCTGCTTTCAGCAGAGATCTTTAGCAGACAATTGGATGGTTCAATTTTCTAACTATGTCCGACATCTGTGCAAATGTCCATTTTCTACAGCATTGGGTATAAATGTCTTTGCCAGACTTTATTGTTCCCCATAGTATATCCCTACCTCATTTATCCAACTCTATTCAATTCTCTACCCAATTTCAACTTTAGTCTACCTGGTTTCAGTTTTTCCTTATCCCATGGATGTGCCACTTTTTACCTTATGACTATGCCTTGTACATATTATACATGTTGTTTTCCCAGGTGAGCAATGCTGTCTTCTTTCCCTTCTACCTTTCTAAACTCAACACATTTTTTCAAAGCCTGGCCAGAGTCCTAACACTCCACAAAATTTCTTCTGACTACACTAGCTCCACTAATACCCGTTGCCACAGCACATCCATCCTCCTCTCTTTTCTTTCTCTCACACTTCCTATCTGATCATATTCAGGTCTGTTATAGTGGAAAAAAAGCACTGGCTCTCTACTAAGAGAACATGATTTTGAATCCTACTTCTTGAATTTACTACCTGTGTAACCTTGGGCAAGTCATTTAAATTCCCTGGACTATATTTTCCTCATCTTTAAAGTAAAATGGTCAGACAGAATGGACTCTGAGGTCCTCTCCAATACTAGATCTATGATTTTATGATCTTCCACATTCCTAGAACCTTTTAAATTCACAACCTTCACTCCAGCCACATGGCCACAACTATAGTTCAGATACTTTGGACAATTTCAGTAAACCCCTAATTGGTTTTTTATATCTAGTCCAATTCCTCCCCATATGGCACAAAGCTGCTGGCCATCTATTTAAAATAGAAAAAAATAACTCAAGTTTTCAAAATTTTCACATAACATTTTAAATTATCTTAGGAGCTGAGGTAAGAAATTGTGGATCAGTTATTCATCTGAATTCATAGATGCACTTTTTAAAAATAGGATTCATCTACAATAACGAGATCAGAAGTTGGGCAAAAATAGTTAATAAGATAATATTGTATATGGGGGGCAGCTGGGTAGCTCAATGGATGGAGAGCCAGGCCTAGAGACGAGAGGTCCTAGGTTCAAATCCGGCCTCAGACACTCCCCAGCTGTGTGACCCTGGGCAAGTCACTTGACTCCCATTGCCCACCCTTACCACTCTTCCACCTAGGAGCCAATACACAGAAGTTAAGGGTTTAAAAAAATTAAAAAAAAATAATATTATGTAGAAAGAGGAATAACTGAACTGTAAATATATAGTGTACAATGCATGGTTACATTTATAAACTTAATTTGTTTTGTGCTTTTCTTCCCAAAAGGAAATTGTGGTAGAGGTAGTTAGGAAACAAACATTTTATAAATAACATAAAGGAAGACATGTAGCAAAATTTGTTGAAATATGGATTGCTCTTCATTTTAGGTTTGGTTTTAATCAGAAATAAGTTTGTACAGTTATATCAATTTTTGTTGGCATTTGTATAATTTGAAAAAAGAATCCTTTTATGTTGATCAATTTTTTCAATTCTCTCCCCATTTCCTTTTCTACTTTTATTTTAGGGATATTCCCTTTCTCAACCTTCTTCCTTTAGCTTACATATCTGACACCACAAACTATCTTACTCTGGATCCTACATATGTGGGCATTGCTGAGCCAGATTAAATCTACTCGAAGAAATTGAAACAATAACTGACATCTGTGTTACACTTTAATGTTTATAAAACCTTATTCTTATATTATCTCTTTGACTCTAACAAGAACTCTTTGAGATAAGCATCATCATTCACTTATTTACTTACTCACTTATTCATTCATTCATTCATTTTTTTGTTTGCTTATTTATTTATTTACTTACTTATTCGTTCATTTATTTATTTATTTAGAGTCTTCCTAATGAGAGATATGGATGGACTAGTGTTTTGAATAAAAATCTCATGAAGTTCACTTGGGATAGGTAATCTAACATGAAAAAAAAGCTATAAAGTAGAACCAGATTGGAAAGATGTTCACAGGCAAATCAATTTTATTGTTTTTTATCTTATAGAAGTTTCACTTCAATTAATATTCATAAATATTAGCAAATAATTATTTTCTTTGTATAGTTTGATGAAAATGACTTATTAAATGGTAGGAAGGTGCCAACAAAGTGCCAAGTTTGTTAAAACTGATTTAAAATTTTTTTAATTTTGAATATTTTCCCCTAGTTACATATTTCATGTTCTTTCCCTCTCCCCCAAACCCCGTACGGCCCCTCTTAGCCGACACGCAATCCCACTGGGTTTTACAGGTATCAAGACCTAATTCCATATTATTGATAGTTGGACTAGAGTTATTGTTTAGTGTCTACATCCCCAATAATATCCCCATCAGCCCATGTGTTCAAGCAGTTGTAAAACTGATATTTTGGGGGAATATTAGGTAAAATTCTCATTATCTTCCTCCCTTTCCCCTCCTCCTGGCCCCCTTGCATCATGATCCTGGGAGACCAAGAATTTAATGTCAAAAGACTGAGAACCCAACTCAGTATATTATTTAGCCAATTATATCACTTCATGTCCAGGTCCTGTTACAACTACAATAATACTTTATATCTAGAAAATATCTTCAGCCATCTGGATTATATAAAGTTATATTGTTTTTGGATTTTCCAATTCACTTCTTTAAAAAGCAGAGAATTATAAATTTAAAGAGATTTGTCCTTGACACTTTTGTCTGCAACATTCCATTTCATACCTGCTTTCTCTCTCAGAAGATAAACTGACCTCTACTGAGATGATGGAAGTCTATTGGCTACTGTAACTTCTGATCCCATAGCCCGTTGTTTCTCCAAATCAGTGATAATATTAACCTTTTTTTTTAAACGTTATGTGTTCTTTTGACAATATTGTGAATCTTATGAACTTCTCAGAGTAAATATTTTTAAATGAACAAAATAAAAGGGATTACCATGGAAAAATATGTACTGAAATAGTCATTAAAATATTGTAAGTTCTAAGATCAAGGACTTCTTGAAATTTATCCAAAGTGGTTTGTGGAGCCCTACATTATCTGAAGTGATTTCACACATGATTCCATTTCTCAATGAGTTCTTCCTGAGCTCCTGCCAAAAAATCTGGGTGGCCAGGTGGTGTTCATTCATATATAACCCATACATTCAAAAGTACTTTGGAAGGAACATTTCTGACTTCTCTCTTTTTTGAAATCAGTTTCTCCCTTGAATGATCTAGAGTAATGATTCCCAAAGTGGGTGCTACCACCCCCTGGTGGGTGCTGCAGTGATCCAGCAGATCATTGATGGCCAAAGGTGCATTTATCTTTCCTATTAATTGCTATTAAAATAAAAAAAAATAATTTCCAGGGGGCTAAGTAATATTTTTTCTAAAAAGGGGGTTACCACAACAAAAAGTTTGGGAACCATTGATCTAGAGTGTCCAGCAACTTATTATAGAGAATCTACCACAGTGATTCCCAAACTTTTTTGGCCTACTGCCCCTTTCCAGAAAAAAAATATTATTAGCCCCCTGGAAATTATTTTTTAAAAATTTAATAGCAATTAATAGGAAAGATAAATGTACCTTTGGCCATCATGGACCCCCTGGATCGCTGCAGCACCCACCAGGGGGCAGTAGTGCCCACTTTGGGAATCACTGGCTTAGTGTCTTATCTATATTATAAATCCAAAAAAAAAAAGGCCAAGGTTACTAGTAATTCTGTTTTTGGAAGACTTGCTTATGTTCCATTAGAGAATACAACCAACAATGGGCTGAGGGGCTGAGCCCTGAAAAGTCTCTCCTGTTTTGTTACCATGGTGATCTAATAATGCACAGAAAGGGACACCAGGTAATGACCATACATAAAGGCAGGTCATCCACAGATGTTTATGGGAAATAGTATTGAATTCAGTAAATGGATTCCTTTTCTCTCCATTAACATTTTACTAAATTTCTCCTCCCAATTGCATGTAGGGACAATTTTTAGCATTTGTTTTCTGACATTTTATAATCCAAATTCTCTCCTTCTCTCCTTCCCTCCATACTCCCTTCCCTGAGATGGTGAGCAATTTGATATAGGTTATACATGTGCTATAAATCAATACATATTTTCATATTCCTCATGTTGTGTAATGAGACGCATCACATATTTAAGAAGAAAATTATGAAGGAAATGAAGTGAAAAAATGGTATGCTTTGATTTGCATTTAGAATCTCATCAGTTCTTTTTTTTTTTTGGAGGCTGATAGTATTTTTCATCATGAGTCCTTTGGAGTTGTCTTGAACCTTGTTGCTGCTATGGGACATTTGCTACTTCTCTCCTCTCCTCCTTGTATTTTGAAAGTTCTTCAAAACTCCCACCAGTAGCTGCCTGTGGAAAAACCTCCCATTTGAGGGCTATTCCCATGTTAATTTCCTCTCTTCCCATGCAAGGAAAAATGACAACTCACAGGGTCTTTGGGGCCAATCAAAAGGCACTGCATTTCTACCTCATACCTAGAAGTATCCCACTATTTCTTTATCTTGTTTCTTGAACCTTATGATACAGAGTTACCTAAACGAAAATTACAACTTCTCTTACCTTTCTCCATACCAACTCACCTCACTCACCCGCCTCCTAATCTGCCATCTAGCTCTATTTGCCTCTTTCAAAATCCTTCTAAAACCCCCAATCTACTGCTAAGAAATTTCTCTTTCCCCTAAACAATTTTTTTAATTCAGTTTTTCTATCTTTTGGTACTTACAGTGACTAGAATACTCTCCAAATTCCCCTTCCTAAACATACTTTATTCCTAGTCATGCTCTTTAATACTAGATATACTCCATTTTATAACCCAGATATATTGGACTGGGAAAAAGAAAAGGCATATTTCTCTGCTCCCCACTGCCATTTTCAGAACTTCTGTTTGCATTCACCATTCAGTAACCTCTTCTTAGAACTCCATTCCATCTAGAGGTATCATCCTATCCAGATTCTGGTCACAGATTTAGACACTGCCTTTTGCTACTAACCATTCTTGCTCTTTCTATAGGATTTTCGTACTTGTCTTGTGCTTTACTTCATCTTAAACCCTTTCCTTATAATTGCTAACATGTCCCCTTACCTACATTGGCCTCTCAGGTCATAAACCTCTTCAGCATCTATATCTTACAACTTCACTTCCCCTAAGCTCCACAAACCTTTGATGTCATTATCCCCTGGGGGCATAAACATATTGCTACTGTGTTCTGTGTTTTGAGCAAAGCCAGCCAGAAATTTAAAGACATATATCATTTTTCTAAAAATAATCCCATTGTTCTGCTTAGAAAGAAATGCCCCAAATGAGAAAGTCTCCGCAAGCCCTAGGGCACCTTTCTAATATAAGAAGTGTCATTTATAGAAGCAAGGAAAATTTCACAACATGCGAAAACATAGTAATACAACTCAGGATAAGGTAAAAGTTAACATTTTGTTTCATCAATCCAGAATGATATTGTTGAATAGTCATTTCCCTAAAACAGGTAAATCTCTCTATGACCACTTCTCTCATGGAGTTTCCTCCTAGTTTATCATAGATGACCTCAAGTAATCAAAGAGACCTCAAAGGGAGGAGTATCACCTGGGCTAATCATAGAGACAAATACATATTCCATTGCCTTGACAAAAACTTCTGAAATCCTTCTAATTTGGTATTCTTTTATTTTATCCTGTGCCTTAATCCTTCTGAACCTATTTTTTATCCTCATTGTGACTTCTATTCCCTCCATTTCTCATGAATCTCCTTGGATATTATCTCTTATATGATTTCACTTTTTTCTTTCCAATATTGATTTTCTACTTTAAATAGTTCAATTGTATGCTACTTTCTAAACATAAATCCTTGCTTCCTTGTCTCCTTGCTCATTGTCTCATGCCTCAGCAAACTAGGATGATTCCTATTCCCTGCTGTCTCTTCTCTTACTTAATGGTCTTGAAGGATACTTGGCAAAGTAGTCAAGTTATGCTGACTAGGTCAATTATAAATTTATGTTATTCAATTTCAAGTGAGTCCTCCTAGCCATAAGTCAATTCTTTTATACTTGTATCTATTGAATTGATTAATTCCCAAGACTTCACCTAACAATCCAGTGAGAAAATAGAGGCCTTTCACTTATGGACTCTATCTTTCTCCTATTTTATATTTGAAAGACATTACTCTCATCCCCATCTCCTCTGTTCCAAACTCAGAG
>NW_025367402.1:0-8383 GCF_016433145.1 Gracilinanus agilis | reverse complement strand
TTTCTTTCTTTCTTTCTTTCTTTCTTTCTTTCTTTTCATCTCAAAAAAAAAAGACCTTTACCTTCTATTTTAGAAACAGATATCCATTCCAAGGTAAAAGAGTGGTAAGGGCTAAGCAACTGGGAATGAGTGAATTGCCTGGGATCACACAACTAGGAACTGAAACCAGTTTTAAATCCAGGACCTCCCTTTCAGGCCTGACTTTCTATTTACTGAGCCACATCGCTGCCTTTTTTTTTTTTTTTTAAACCATCTCCATGTAATTTCACTGGCTGGCCCTCATACCTGGCATCTCTTCTCATCCCTACCTTCTGGCTTTTCCTGGCTTCTTTCATGTCCCAGCTAAAATCTCAAATTCTATAAAATCCCTTTCCTGACTTCTCTGACCGCTACTGTCTTTCTTTTGCTATTGGCTGGGATTTATTCTGAATGTATCATGTTTGGATATAGTTATTTGTATATTGTTTTCTCAGATTAGAAGATAAACTCATTGAAAACTGGAACTGATTTGTTGGGGGATTTTAGGGGGCTTTTTTGTGTCTTCAGTGAATAGCACAGAGATTTACTTGTAGATACCTAAAAAAGTATCTTAATAAATAATAATAAATAAATATGTGTGTGTTTGTGTGTGTGTGTGTGTGTGTGTGTGTGTGTGTGTGTGTGTGTGTACCCTTAAGCTTCTACCTTGGAATCAATACTAAGCATTAGATCTAAGAGCTGTAAGAGCTGGGCATTTGGAATTCAGTGACTTGCCCAAGGTCAAATTTATATTTAAATATAAAATTATATTTTAGGGGCAGCTGGGTAGCTCAGTGGATTGAGAGCCAGGCCTAGAGACGGGAGGGCCTAGGTTCGAATCTGGCCTTAGACACTCCCCAGCTGTGTGACCCTGGGCAAGTCACTTGACCCCCATTGTCCACCCTTACCACTCTTCCACCTGGGAGCCAATACACGGAAGTTAAGGGTTTAAAAAAAATAAACTATATTTTAAACTTAATAAATATTTGTTGACTTGATGAATTGACTGAGGGATGAAGAAATCCGTGGTTCTGTTTCTCTGTCCTAATCACTTGAGCCAACCAATCACAGGAAAGCTTGGCTACTGTGAGACCAATGACCGCCCCACAGAATCATTGCATTAAGGCTGGAGGAAACCTCACATCCAATCTATGCCTGAACAAAAATCCTGTCTGCAATATCTCTGAGAAAGTCATTGCTCCAAGGGCAACTCCCTCCCTCCCAAGAGACCCCGTCCCTTTTGTAAAGTTCTTTCCTACATAAGAATAGCCAACATTGGCGGCAGCTAGTTGGCTCAGTGCTTTGAGAGCCAGGCCTAGTCTCTGAGTCATTAAAAAGCATGGAGGAAGGGCAGTAGGTGATCAGGAAAGAGAGAAACCAGACTTGGAGACAGGAAGCCTGGGAACTCAGGCACTTCCTAGCTGTATGACCCTGGGCAAGTCACTTAACCCCCGTTGCCTAGCCCTTACCCTTCTTCTGCCTTAGAATTAATACTGAGTATTGATTCCAAGATGGAAGGTAAGGGTTTAAAAAAAAAAATAATAAAGAAAAGGAAGCGGGGATAATGAATGCCTATCAGGCCTAAGAGGACCAAGGTGAGGGTCAAATGAAGAAATGTTTGTCAAATGCTTGGTGCACCCTGAAGAACTCTACTACAATATTATATTAATTATTCTCCTTTTACTTTTTTAAACTCATACCTTCCATCTTGGAATGAATAGTTCCAAGGTAGAATAGCAGTAAGTGCTAGGCAATGAGAGTTAAGTGACTTGCCCAGGGTCACACAACTAGAAAGCATATGAGGTCAGATTTGAACCCAGGACCCCTCATCTCTAGACCTAGCTTTCAGCCCAGTGAGCCAATTAGCTGCCCCCTATCCCCACTTTCTAGGTAAGAGAAAGGAGGCTTCCCCAAGATTCGTTTAAAGATTTGTCCAAGGACACAAAGCTAGCAAGTGTCAGAGACAGGATTCAAATCCAAGTCTGCTTTTGACTCTGGGATCATAGATTTAGATCTGGAAGCAATTGTAGAGGCCATGAAGTCCAACTTCCTCATTTCACAAAGGAGCTGAGACATAGACGAAGTGTCTTATTCACAGTCCAACAGCCAGTAAGTAGTGTTTGGGATGCTATTTGAACCCAGATCTTCTCTCTTTATTTTTTAAAACCCTCACTTTCCATCTTAGAATCAGTACTATGTACTAGTTCCAAGGCAGATGAGTGGAAAGCAATGGGGGTAAAGTGACTTGTCCAGGGTCACACTCTTAGTATTTATTCTTTTTTTTCCTTTTTTGTTTTTGTTTTTAAACCCTTACCTTCTATCTTAGAATCAGTACTATGTATTGGTTCCAAGGCAGATGAGGGGGAAGGACTAGGCACTGGGTGTTAAATGACTTGCCCAGGGACACACAGGAAAGTTTTTGAGTTCCCTGTCCCCCTGTCTCCAAGCCTAGTTCTCTAGTCACTGACCACCTCGCTGCCCTTCCTCCATGCTTTTTAATGGCTCTGAGACTATCATCCATATCCCACTACATCTTGATATGCCTCATGGAGCCAGAAATATTCTTTTCTACAACTAGATAAGAGATTTAGATGGGACTTCAGAAAGACCATCCAGTTGCAGAATCACAGAATTTGAGAGTTAGAAGGGACCTCACCGGCCATCGAATCCAATCTGTAGAGTATAACTATCACATTATTACATTCTTCTATATCAATTAGAAATTTTTTATCTTTGGACTTCATCTCCCAGCATCCCTTTCCCTTCGTCCTCACATTTGTGTTGTTACGTTGTTATGTTGTTTGTATGTAGTTGTGGGTTAACGCCTCCCTCACCTTCTCTTTGCCACATGGCAGCTTGGGTGAGCTCCATCTTGACTCTAGCCTTTTAGTTTCTGTTTAGATTCAATTTAATTTTTCTTTTAAACCCTTACCTTTCGTCTTGGAGTCAATACTGTGTATTGGCTCCTAGGTGGAAGAGTGGTAAGGGCTAGGCAATGGGGGTCAAGTGACTTGCCCAGGGTCACACAGCTGGGAAGTGGCTGAGGCCGGGTTTGAACCTAGGACCTCCCGTCTCTAAGCCTGGCTCTCAATCCACTGAGCTACCCAGCTGCCCCCTAGATTCAATTTAATTTTGATAAACCTTATTAAATATAGTTTCTGGAGATATTGTATATTAATTCTAATTCTCATACGTCACAAGAGTATTTCAACAAGCTACTCATTTTACAGATGAGGAAACAGAGTCACACAGTGATGAAATGCCCATGGCCAAACAAGTAGTGAGGAGCAAGTGTGACTTCAAATCCAGCTCTCGGGGTTAAGCTAGGGATATGGCAAGGGAAGAGACAGCTCAACTGGAGAAAAGGTTGCTATCAGACCTGGCTGAAGAGAATAATCCAACAAAAGCAGCTTTGGAGAGGAAGACTGTAAAGAGGAGAAGGAAACTGTGAGATCCCCACCATCTGATGCTTCCCCTCCCCAAGCCAAGCTATCCTGCTCTGATTTATGGTTTGCCTGTACGATTTCCCAGACTTGTCAGGTATCACCACAAGTTCGGTCAGAAGAGATGGTTCTCTTTAAACGGTGTCTTGAAGCCATGTGTCTTCCTGAGTTGATATTGCGGTGGGATCCCGTTTTCCAGGAAGAAACTTGAGAAAACAACTAGGAAATGCTCCCAATAGGGTTGGCATTTGTTCTGCTCATTCCTGCACTCTTGCCCACCTTCTCTAACTTGGATTTCCCAACTAGAGAGAGGCAAGAGTTGGGAAGGGGAGGAGGATGAAGGACAACAAAGAGTGGAGTTGACAGGATCTCATAGATAAAACCGTCCAGAAACAAGAAATTGGCAAAAAAAAAACCCTTCCACATTGGGGAACTATTTCTTACACAACTGCAAAGGATGCTGGGAGTTGTCATTATTGCCTTCTCCTCCTCCTCGAAGTGATGGCACTGGAAACATTATCGCATGAACCCTGGTGATTTCCTGGCATTTTTTTTAAGGCCCTTTTTCCTTCCGATGACTTCATGCCTGTGAAATACCTAAGAGGGAAGACCAATCAGGGCCCCTCTCAAGCTAGCCAAACAGCTCCAACTATTTCGCGAGATCATTGTGGGTTCAGCCAAACCCCAACCCCAGTTTGCCTAAAGCACTTCTCACTTTAATGAAATTACGCATGTGTACTTCAAGGGAAAAGCAATCGGTATGTTTCTGATTTATTTACACTTAGTTCTTCAAATGCTCCTTGGGAAGGGCTGTTTCATGGCCAAGAAGCCTTTGGAGGCAGGAGTGTAAGCCTCCTTTTTCTAGAGAAATAAGAAACCAGGGTTAGTGGAGACTAAATGATCTTGAAAGGCCGGGAGGGGAATGGGGTCCAAACATAGAACACACCATGCTGGCGAGAGTACAGATTTGCCAAAGGAACAAATTCCTCCCTACAAGTGGGCGTGAAATAGAAATCGGGTTTCCAAAATGGATGTGATTTCTATAGGAAATCATAGGAGGCTCTTCCCCACTCTCCAAACACACCCGTGGATGGCCTGTTTGTGTGGTTATTTCACCCAGCCTGTGCCATTCCATGGGCAAAGCCTTTAGATGGCAGATCGAGGAGGTTATTGGGAACCTCTTGTAACTTCAGTTGCAGCTCAAGGAGGAGAAAGATTACAAGAGGGCTAATTTATGGCCGAACATAAAACTGTATACACTATAGTAAATGTATATGTCATTCTAGGAACTTGGACATAAAGGGTTTGGAACGAAAAGGGATCTCAAAGATCATCTTGTACAGCCTCTCCTTTTTATTTGCGGCATGGTACCCAACACTCCCAAATTATGGGCTCTCACAGACTAAATCTGATATTGAAGGCTACACTCCAGAGATCAGTATCTCTTTGGCCAATTAGGCCTCTCCCAAGAACTTGCTTTGGGAAAAATCTCTGAATCAAGCTTATCTGCATTTCGAAGTTTCTTCCAATTATCTAACAAAGCCTCCAGCTCCTGTACAAGCACTCAAGGTAACAGATGCATCTGTTATATCGATAGGTAGTTTGCTATTATTCTTCCTTCATTTTCTTTTCTTTCTTCATTTCATTTCTTTTCTTTTTTTAATCCCTTTCTTTCTGTCCTAGTATCCACTCTAAAACAGAAAGGTGATGGCTAGCCAAATGGGGGTTAAGTGACTTGCCCAGGGTCACACAAGTAGGAAATATCTACGACTAGATTTGAATCACCAATTCCAGTCCTGGAACTCAATTCACAATGTCACTTAGCTGCCCCTTTGAATTGGATTTAAATGAGGCAAGGTCTTTCAGCCTTACTCTCTCTTCCAGAGTCATCAAAGTCCAGTGGCAGAACAAAAGCCAGGACCACTGATGATGGTCCAGGGTATAGGCATCTTCAATATATGAGCAAGCTCTAAGTCCTTCTCAGTGCCTGCTTTAGTTGTCTTCGTGGCCATTGGAACATGGAACTTTTATCTGTCCATTCCACTGGGGGAAGTCCTCACATGCTTGGGGTAGACACCCCCCCCCAACTCATCAATGGATTTTGAAGTCTGTCAATTACCCTCAGTCTGATCTAGTCATCTGCCAAGACAGTTTTATTGAGCTGTGGTCTCCATGCATCCTTTAGCTTCGTGGCGCCCCAGGTAAGAGTTGAGAAGTAGACTATACATATGAATGTGTGTATGTATATATGTATATATTTATGCTTTTACATATAAGAATTTATAAAATACTTACACAGGAAGTATGTAGGTCCCTGCACAGAAGGGAGAGTCACTGGGATGTCAACATATTGTCTTGCTAGTAACCCTAACTTTGGTTCCCTTTTGCCAAAGTTTCTCTGATGCTTTATAGTAATATCTCATTTGACCCTTCAACAGACCTTGGAGGTAGGTAAAATTATTATCTTCATTTTATAGGTAAAGAAACTGAGGCACAAAAAGATTAAGTGACTTGCCTAGGGACACACATCAAGTAAGTGTCTGAGGCAGGGTTTAAATTCATGTCTTCCTGACTCCAAGTTTAAGCAATACCTAAATCAGTGTTGGTGAAGGTTTTCAAGTTTGCATGCCCAAACTGCAACTTCATGCTGCCTGGAAGCCCCCTACATTACCCCAAAGAGAGGAAGATGGAAGTGCTTGCTTTTGGTGGCTGGACAGAGGGTCGAGGCATGCAAAAAATAGCCTTTGTCCCTGGGAAGAGGGAGAATGGGACAGCCTCCCACCATGCCAACTGGATATGTGTGTCAATAATTCACCAACGCTGACCCAAATGGTCTTCAGGTTCCTTTTTATAAATGATTGAAAAGAGGATAGTGTCCTCTCCATCCATCCTCCTAACCCAACCTTTTCACCTTTGGAGGCGGCTTGGGTAACTGAAGTTAACTCCCTGGGAGATATCGAACAATGGCTCCCGGTCAAATGAGTTATCTTGGGGCAGCCCTAAATCCCTCAGATGTAATCTCCTCCGAGTTGTCTTCTGTCCTCCTAACAAGGTGACCATGGTTCTGTCCACCTTCTATGAGGAAGGTGCTAATCAAAACACAAACAAAGATTCCCCTCCCCATAAAGTTAGGAGTCAAACTCATCTAGAGAACTCCAACTGATTAACCCCCTAAATACAGAACGAGAGCTTGAAAGAGATACAGAGCAAGGAAGAGACTTTCCCCAAGGTCACTAGGCAGTAAATAGCAAGGAAAAGATTTGAACTCAGACCCTTCCCTCCAATTCCACTGCATTTTGCATTAGGTCCTGCTACCCCAAAGAGCCAAAAGTCAAGAACACTGAAGGGTTCAACAAATATATTATCCATAGAATTGATGGAAATGGGAATGGAAAAAGCCCATGAAGACTTAAGGGGAGATATACAGAGAACTGCTGATAAAAATAGAGAGGGATAGACAATGAGTTTGGAATGAGGCATACATTGGCAGATAGTCAATATTTCCATTTATTTAATTGTTGTTGTTGTTCAGCCGTGTCTGACTCTTCGTGACCCCATTTGAGGTTTTCTTGGTCAAGATACTGGAGTCGTTTTCCATTTCCTTCTCCAGTTCATTTTTCAGATGTGGAAACTATAGCAAATAGGGTTAAGTGACTTGCCCAGGGTCATACAGCTAGTAACTGTGTGAAGCTGCATTTGAATTCAGGTCTTTCTGACTCTACTCTCACCATTCTATCCATTGTGCCACTTAGCTTAAACAGCTAATTTTACTTCTCTGTTACTAGGAAGGATCTTAGTGGTGGGGATAATTGGAAATGGCAGCACTGTTTAAAAAAATACCCAAGGGGGTAGCTGGGTGGCTCAATGGATTGAGAGCCATACTTAGAGATGGGAAGTCCTGGGTTCAAATCTGGCCTCAGATACTTCCTAGCTGTGTGACCCTGGGCAAGTCATTTAACTTCCATTGCTAGCCCTTACCACTCTTCTACCTAGAAGATTCTAAGGTGGAAGGAAAGGATTAAAAATAATAATAAAAGTAATTTTTAAAATACCCAAGTTATCCATTTTTAAGAGGTTTTTGTTTTTGTTTTTGTTTTAGATTCTTTATCAAAGAATGAAGAAGAGAGGGGATGTAGAAGAACGCCAGTGGTCTTATTTGACCAGCTACAAAGTACAGTGAATAGAGTGTCGGGCCTGAAATCAGAAAGATTCCACTTCCTAAGTTCAAAACCAGCCTCAGACACTTACTGGCAGTATGGCCGTGGACGAGTCACTTAACCCTGTTTCCCTCAGTTTCCCTCTCTGTAAAACGAGCTGGAGAAGGAAATGACACACAACTCCAACATCTTTGCCAAGAAAACTCAAAAAGGGGTCTCAAAGATCTGGACCCAACAGAAAAAGGACCAAACGCCAAGGTGTCCGGAGCAGCCGGCCAGTTTTCCATTTAGTCTTTCTTCAGTGTGATTGATTCCGTCTCTCCTCAGCTGGACAGCGGGTACCTGGAGGACCTGGACGTGACATTGGCTGCGTCTTGTGTTTCTTGAAATCTCCCCAAAGTGTCCATTTCAGGACTGGTCACCCAGCAGGATCCATCAGTAGTGACTAACTGATGGGCTTAGTGCTCATCAGCTGATATGCAGCCAGTTCATTTCCCATGAGAAACTCTGGGGTTAGGAGTTAAGGAAAACATTCATACCTCTGGAACGGAACTTAAGCTCAAATTAGTAACTCCCTGCTGCCCGCAAGGATTAGAAAACTCCTCTCTATTTGCTTTTATTTTAAGAGGTAGAAGCAAAGTGCCCTTTCAAACCAGAAATAGCCAAGAATTCAATAGTTGGATCCCATGTGACTGGAGAAAACTTCCCTGATATATTATATATATATGTATTATTATGTGTATAATAATAATAATATATAATAAT
>NW_025367401.1:0-4007 GCF_016433145.1 Gracilinanus agilis | reverse complement strand
GCTTTCTATCCCTCCCTTTTTCCTTTTGTCTTTCCTCTTTCCCCTCCCTCCTTTCTTTCCCTCCCTTATTCCTTTCTTCTTTCCTCTTTTCCTTCCTTTCTTTCTTCCCCTCCTTCTTGTTTTCTCTCCCTCCCTTTTCCCTTTCATCTTTCCTTTCTTCCCCTCCCTCCTTTCCCTCTGTCTTGCTTTCTATCCCTCCTTTTTTCTCTTCTCTTTCTTTCTCTCTTTCTTTTCCCTCCCTCCTGACTGCCTTTCTTCCAGAAATATATATATATTGAATGCCTACTTTTGTGCACACGCTGCTAAGCAGGTCTTGAAGGAAATATAGGAAACGTGAGTTATGGATTCCACCCTCTAGGACTTTACAGTCTAGTTGAGAAGACACAGTTATATGGTTAAGGGACCAAAAGAGTAATACAGATAGTAGCTGCTGTAGGAACTGAGAGAAGACAGAGGAAGAGAAAGGTTCCTTTGGCCTGGATAGGTCAGGGGAGGCCTCATGGAGGAAATGGAACTTGAGCTAGACTTTGCATGGGAAGGATTAGGGAAAAGGGTTGGAAGGGGAAACAGCAATAACCAAAAACACTCTATGACCAGTCAGAGGACCCCGGTTTGGGTTATGGCCCTGTCACTTACTAGTTGTGTGAGCTTGGGAAGATTTTCGTCCTTTGTTAGCCTCAGTTTCCTTATCTATACAATATAGAAATCAGTATTTGCGCAACCAAACTATTGGAGTTGCTAGAAGGTAAAAAGAAATATGAAGCACTTTGTAAACTATAAAACTATATACAAGCAAAAATTATCAACAAAAGCCAAGGACCAGAAGAAATAGAACAGAGGACAAGTAAGTTTTGATGGGGAGGTAGATCTGGAATGGTCTGGAACAAAAGGAAAGCAGGGAGCCCTAGCAGAGAATCCATATTGCTTCAAGGGTATTAAGAGCCCAGAGGGGAAATTATGGACATACACTGCACCCTCCCCGCCATTTCTGCAGAAGAGAAACTAAAAGCCTAGAGGAGTCAAGTGGCATATCTGAGGCCACACAGCTAATTAGGACTAGAACCCGGGCTGGAACGCATGTCTGCAAACTCCCAGGTCACAAGTCTGGGAAGGCTGGGGGCCCCTTTGCACCTCTGCCTCTAGAACATAATGCACATTCTTCCCCCTGGCATTCCAAGTGTCCTGCAAACCAGTGCTAACCCACATTTCTTACATTCTGCTCCCTTTCACACAAAGATTCCCCATCTCCTTCTTCCTGCCCTCTCCTGGTTCTACATCTGAGTAAGCCAACCCCCCCCAACACACACCCACTCACCCATACCCCGTCAGGATCATTCTTTCTCCCCCAGTCAGGGAGGGAGCTTGGCGCCATGGGGGCTAGAGGACTACATGTGGAGCCAGGAAAATGGAGAGATCAAATCCTGCCTCAGGAACTAGCTGTGTAACCCTGGAGTAAGTCATTTAATCTTTCTAGGGCTCCATTTGCTTATCATCAGATTGTAAACTCCTTGAGAATGGGGACTATCTTTTGTACCTTCTGGTATCTCTAGGGCTCAGCACAGTGCATTGCACATAAAGGTTTACTGAGTGAATCTGTAAAATGGGGATAATCATAGCACCTATTCAAAGGACAAATAATCTATGTAAAGCACTTTGCAAACCTTAACGTGCTATATAAATTGTTAACTATTATTATTGTTATTATTAATGGTTATTTACCCAAAGTTCCATCAATAGTCTACCTCCAAAAATGATCTCCCACAGGCTTTAAAGTCACAAAGAAGGTCTTACCTCTTATCTTCCTAACAGGCCCAGCTCCTGGGCCACATTCCAGCCTTCTTCTGACTTAAAATGTTCCCTCCTGTCTCAAATTTTCTTCAAAGTTTGCCTTGTCCCTTCTTTTGCTCTTATCACACACTGTGCCTGTGTAAAAATTATATTGTCATCTCGTCCCTTTCTATAACTCTTTATCTTTCTCCTCCACTTTATTTCCTACCCTCTGGGAGATCCCCAACTGATGCAAAGGATAAAAGGCTGGGTCTGGAGTTCAGAAAACTTGAATTCAAATTCAGCTTCAGATATTTGCCAGTTGTGTAACTGCAACCAAGTTGTTCAAACCTCTGTCTGCCTCAATTTCCTCAACTGTTAAATAGCACCTACCTCCCATGGTTATGAGATTCAAATGAGATATTTGTAATGTATTTATCACAGTGCCTTAACATCATAGGTGCTTAATAACTGTTTCCTTCCTTCTTTCCTTCCTTCCTTTCTTCTTTCCTTTCTTCCTTCCTTTTTCCTTCCTTCCTTCCTTCTTTCCTTCCATCCTTCCTTTCTTTTTTCCTTCCTTCTTTCCTTCCTTCTTTTCTTTTTTCCTTCCTTCTTTCCTTCCTTCCTTTCTTTTTCCTTCCTTCCTTCTTTCCTTCCACTTTCCTACCTTAGATTATAAACTTTCTGATTTTTCATTTGTGTCAATATTCTCAACACTCAGAAAATAGGAAAACTTAAATGTTGAACTGATAAATGATGGGATACCAGATACACTTCACAAGCTTTACTGTTTTGCCTAGCACTAGTCTGCTGGGTGGTCTCCCTGACTCAAGCCTCTCCCCACTCTAATCCATTCTTCATTCAGTTACCAAACTGATTTCCCTAGAACTCAGATCTGATTATATTACTCCCCCCTCCCCTCATCCTTATTCAATAAACTCTACTGGCTCCCCATTACCTCCAGGATCAAATTAAAAAATCTTTTGTTTGGTTTTCAAAGCCCTTTATAACCTGGGCCCTTCCTACTTTCCAGCTTCCTTATAGCTTACTCCTTTCTCCATATTGTGGCATCCAGAGATACTTGCCTTCTTGTTATTCCTCAAACAAGACAACCCATCTCCCAGCCCTAAGCATTTTCATTGGCTGCTTCACTGCTTGGATCCTCTCTCTCTCCTCATGTCGGCCTCCTGGCTTCCTTTATATCTCAGCTCTAATTTCATCTTCTGCATGAAGCCCTTCCCAATCCTTATTCATTCTATTGCCTTCCTTCTGAGACAGTCCCTATATTTATTCATTCTCTACATATTTGGTTTGTAAATAATTGTTTGCATATTGTGTCCCCTTTAGACTATGTCCTCCTTGAGATCCAGAACCATCTTTTGCCTTTCCTTCTTTCTCTAGCACTTAGCAAACTACCTGGCACACAATAAGTACTTAATAAATGTAAGTTGACCGATTGACTAGTTCTGCTCCAAGATGGAAACACTCACAAGAGCATAAAGAAGATGGTGCCCACAGCAGCTGCCAACCCTGCCACATTCAATTCATTTCAACCAGGATTTAAGGAAACCAAATCTCAGATGGATTAAACAATTTGCCCAAGGTCAAACCTGTAAACTAATAAGTGTCAGAACTGAAATGCAGATTGAGATCTTCTGACCCAAAGACTGGGGAATGACTAACGAATGCTCTTTTCTCTGCTCCTCGATGCCTTTCCAGTCCTTGTGGCCATGGTGAGGCTGACTCAGCCTCTGGGGTCTATGGGTAGATTAGAGGAGATAATACCTGACTTGAGTGCAGGAGACTCAGCCTCAACTCCTGGCTCTGTCCCTGACTTGCTATAAGTCCTTAGACAAGCCTCTTCACCACTCCAAGACTGCCATTCATCCCTGAAATAGGTATGGCAGTCCCTGTGCTACCTACCTCACTGGGTTATTGTACGGACGGTGTTTTAGAAGTCTTGGGGGGGGGGGGGTAGGGAAACAGATAGATGGCTCAGTGGATAGAGCACCAGGCTTGAAGGGGGAGTTCCTGGGTTCATATCTGATCTCAGACACTTCCTAGCTGTATGACCCTGTTCAAGTCACTTAATCCTCAGTGCCTAGCCATTATCTTTTTTCTTCTTACCTTGGAAAAAATCCTTAGTAGTGATTCAAAGATCAAAGGTAAGGGAGAAGGGCAGCTGGGTAGCTCAGTGGAGTGAGAGTCAGGCCTAGAGACAGGAGGTCCTAGGTTCAAAT
>NW_025367400.1:0-7941 GCF_016433145.1 Gracilinanus agilis | reverse complement strand
TGATCTTATTGGGAAGGCTTCTAATTTATCCCCATTGCATATGATGTTTGTTGATGGTTTTAGGTATATACTGTTTATTATTTTTAGGAAAGGTCCTTCTATTCCTATACTTTTCAGTGTTTTCAATAGGAATGGATGCTGTATTTTGTCAAAGGCTTTTTCCACATCTATTGAGATAATCATGTGATTTTTGTTTGTTAGACTGTTGATATGGTCAATTATGTGGATGGTTTTCCTAATGTTGAACCATCCTTGCATTCCTGGTATAAATCCCACCTGATCATGGTGGATGATCTTAATTACTTGTTGGAGTCTCTTTGCTGGTATTCTATTTAAGATTTTTGCATCTATGTTCATTAGGGAGATTGGTCTGTAGTTTTCTTTCTCTGTTTTTGATCTCCCTGGCTTTGGAATCAGTACCATATTTGTGTTAAAATATATTTTAAAAAATCAATTGCATGCAATATTCCAGGTATCAATCACAAAATTAGTTGATTAATTTGCTCCCATCGAGAACTCCAGGAAAATCTCCAAAAATATAACTATATTGACTGTTTCCTGTTAAGATTCTTATCTTGCCCTTTTGTGTGACCTAAACAAGAAAACATGTTTCCATTGTAGTTTAGAAGAACTTTACTGAGAGAAATAAAAAAGATAAAGCAATAAACCTCAGAGGAGCAGGGCACTTCTCTGGAAAAGCATCACCCCCTATATGTCTGCCTACCAGTCTCAAAATAATTGATATCTGTTTAAGACCTATGCCCAGTATGACAATTCATGACATTCCTTGAATTTTTAGAGAGTTGGTTATTTCCTCTTAACCCCTCTTTCTGTGTCCCAGAGTATGACGAGTCAGGTAGATACCAGAGGAATTGGAAGAGAAGATCTCCCCACATAAACATAAGGTCTAAACTAGGAATATATGGTATGGAGAGAGGAGAAGGAGAAATAGATAATAGTCCAATTTGGCTGGCAGGTAGGTAATCTAAAGGAGAATGAGTAAGATATGGCTGGAAAGGTACTTTGGAGCCAGATTATTGGGTGACAGAGGTAAAGCTTTGAATATCAAGACTGAGGGTTTAGTGGATAGTGCAACAGGCCTGGATTTGGGAGAACTTGAGTTCAAATGTGACCTCAGATACTTCCTAGCTTTGTGACCCTGCTCAAGTCACTTAACTCCCATTGCCTAGCCCTTGCTGCTTTTCTGTTTTAGAATTGATACTAAGACCCAAGGTAAGGATTAAAAAAAAAATTAAGGGTTCATATTGTTATTTAATTTCATCTTGGCCTTCACAGTTGCACGGTAATCTTTTTTCCTTCTTGATTGATTCCATTTTGCACTTCCTACAACTTCTCTTTCAGAACTTCTTATGTTAGATACACCACTCCTCCTTCTTCCTCTTAGTAGAGGGATTCATCCTATTAGTTGAGAAAATTGAAGCTGAGCTTCCTTTTCTCTCCAAATCTGTGTTCCCCAAGTCATCTCAAAATCATCCATTATTCTTGCCTCCTTTTCCTCAGAATCTGAGGGAGAGATTGTTTTCTTTATGCCAAGGCTTCAACTTATGTTCTTGAACCCTAGGAGCCATTAAAAGAAAAATTATGTTTTTTCATGTAATTGAAGAAAAAATAAATATTATGAAATCCTTTTAGAAAAAAAAATCCTAGTTCAGACCTTGTTCAATAAAGGTAAACAAAGGAAATAAGACAAAAGGAGTTTAGTGGCCCCCTCTGGCATGAAGAGGTTGGAATGGATTATTTTTATTGTTTGCTTTTTTTAAAAATTGTTTGGTCATTTTTTTTTTCACTCATGTCTAACTTTTTTCCCCATTTGGAATTTTCATGGCAAAGATACTGGAGTGGTTTACCATTTCCTTCTCTAGGTCATTTTATAGATGAGGAAACTGAGACAGTTGGAGTTAAGTGCCCAGGATTATGTAGTACTAAGTGTTTGAGTCCAGATTTCACTCCAGCCTGGCACTCTATCCACTATGCTACCTAGGGGGAGTGGGACCAGTGCTAAATCAATGCTCCAGCTTTATAGACAGTAATAGAACAATTTACATATAAAGGTAAAACAGTTGAAATTGATGGAGGTGTTCTTGAAGGGGAGAGACAAGTCCCATCTCAGCACCTCCCACTTAAGGTACTGGGAGATGAGATGAATTCTTAGATGATGGGATTAGTCCTTAAGGGGACGTTACCATTTCCTGCAGTCTGCCTGAGAATAATACCCAATGGTTAAAGTGTGGGGAGTCACTCAGACTATGTTTTCCCTACTGGCCTAATTTTGTGTAGAGCTTATTCCTTTAATCATCTCCAGAGTTCTTATAATCACCTTCTCTTTATCCATAGGCTCCTGTTCTGCTCTTTATAAGCTTATTCAGAGGCAGCTAGGTGGCACAATGGATAAAATTCTGGGCCTCCAGTCAGGAAGACCTGAGTTCAAATTCAGCCTCAGATGTTAACCAAAAGTTCTACTCCTTCATGACTAGGCAGGGAGGAGAAAAGAGGGAGGACAAGACAATACATTCTCTTTAGACTTACCCTTTCATTTCAGCCATTTTTCTTGGGACAATGCTGAAACCCTCATAATGAGACCTCACCCTAATGTAAGGTAATTATATAGTACATTCCTAAAACCTCCTCCTTGCAGGTTAGACAATAACTAGACAATAACTATTTGTTCATTTATCACCAAATAGCACCCCACTTTAAAAAAATCTAAGGCTCTCTTGTTGGTGTATACAGATGAGTGGTTGTGGGGGAGAAATCTAAAAGCAGTTTATGCCCATTGTCTCTGATGGCAATTTCATTGTTTTCCTGGCCTTTTCATATATAAATTAGCCATGAAGAATTTCACATCTTTTCCAGTGTAAAAAATGATCAAATCTAAATGTGGATGACCATTTACAAGGTACAATGTAGTCTGAGTAGGATGCATCCTTATATCTCATTGCCTATAATCATCCAGGTTCAATACAAGGCATATAATATATTATGTACATAACATTTGCTATATGCAGTATTATGCATCCTATAATTAAAGACCAGATGTAAAATGTAGCAACAAAGCACATGGCATGTATATAGTAATAGTACATAATGCAGTAAGGAAACTACACATGAGAAAATACACTATAATACACTATAGTCACATATAAAGCACACATATATACTATTATTGATGAATTTTGTTAGGTTTTTCTTGATGTATCATAATTAAATTTAGTCATTTTTTTTATTTTTAAAGTTTAATTAATTCATTAAGAATATTTTCCCATAGTTACATGATTCATGTTCTTTCTCTCCCATAGCCAACAAGTAACTCCACTGGGTTTTACATGTGTCATTGATCAAGACCTATTTCCATATTATTAATATTTGCACTAGGGTGATTGTTTAGAGTCTACATCCCCAATCATATCCCCATTGAACCAAGCAGTTGTTTTTTGATCAAGCAGTTGTTTTTCTTATGTGTTTCTACTCCCACTGTTCTTTCTGTTCTTTCTCTGGTTGTGGATAGTGTTCCTTCTTATAAAGTTCCTTAGAATTGTCCTGGATCATTGCATTGCTGCTAGTAGAGAACTTCATTATATTCAGTTGTGCCACAGTATATCCATCTTTGTGTATAATGTTCTCTTGGTTCTGTTCTTTTTACTCTGCATCAATTCCTAGAGGTCATTCCAGTTCACATGGAACTCTTCCATTTTATTATTCCTTTTAGCACAATAGTATTCCATCAAAATCTGGTCACTTATTGAAGAGTCCTGACAGTTACATTCTGACCTCCTTAGTTTGTGGATGGTCAACTATTGACCACCTGTAGTTGTGATTACTTCTCTCCAAATATTCCCTCACTGACTAATATAAAGTTTTAACCCTTTGCAGTATACTTTTTTCTTTTATTTTAATACCAAATTTCCACATAAGTTTTCTGAAGTTATATGATCCATATTGTCTCCCTTCTTCCCTCCCCTTTCCCAGAGCTGACAAGCAATTAAATCTGGGTTATACATGTATTATCTTGCAAAATATACCTTTGCAGTATATTCTTATCTTTTGGGAAATATGCCTCATACTCTGTTTCTAAGTACTTCCCAAAGCTTATATATAGTACATGTTTTAGAAGGGTTGGGTAACAATGAAAACAGACAAGTTTTTTGTCTTTCTCTTTCTATCTCTTGGTGAATACTTCACATCTCCTCAAAATATCATAGCATCTTGTAAATTGATCTTAGTATTTTGGGGTCTTAAACTTTATGGCACTCCTTTATAAAACAAGGAGTTCTCTGTGTTTTTTTTTGTATTGATTTTTGTCCTCTTCCTCTTTTAAATCAGTACTCTTAATTTGTTAATTGATAAATGATTTTTTCTTTGTCTTCATCCTTTTTGATCTCTCTTCAAGGATTTGACACATTGGCCATAGCTTTTCTCCTGAGTATTTTTTCCTTACTGTGTTTTCATGAGTCTTATCCAAATCTTCTTGTTGTTGTATCATCATCATCTTTTACGTACCCTTAATTATGAGTGTGCTCCAGAGTCTTTATTTTCTGAACCTTCTTTTCTTTTCTTTTCTTTTTTTTTTAAACTCTTAATTTCCATCTTGGAATCAATACTGTGTTTTGGTTCCAAGGCAGAAGAGTGGTAAGGGCTAGGCAATGGGAGTCAAGTGACTTGCCCAGGGTCTCACAGCTGGGAAGTGTCTCAGGCCAGATTTGAACCTAGGACCTCCCATCTCTAGGCCTGGCTCTCAATCCACTGAGCCATCCAGCTGCCCTCCTTTTCTTTTTCTACAGTCCTTTTTTGGATGATCTCATAAACTGTCATGGATTCAGTGATCCCATTCAATTAATTAGTTCCTATGCAGATAACTTCCAAAACTATACATATAGTCTTCATCTCCCTCTTGAATGCTAGTCCTTCATTGCTAAGTGCTTGTTGTATTCTTCTCTCTTTTGTTCATTCAATATTTGTTAATGAGATTTCCCACAGATATTGCAAATTCAAGATATGATCATATTGTATAAAAAGGGAACTGTTTGTCCTTCCCCTAATTCCTTCCCCCTCTCCCAGCTTTCTTAACTTTCCATGTTCTCTCAGAGGAAGCCACCATATTTGTGGTCACCAAATTCACAAACCTGCAGTTATTTTTAACTCTTCAGTCTCTGTCACCCCTACTTCTATGTTTAGTTGGTATCAAACAATCATGCCACATTTTAGGATTTTAGTGAAATTCCCTCCTTTGACAAATGAGGACTTGTGAGTTCACATCTCTTGCATTCCTTTTTACTCCACAGCTATAGCCCTAGTCGAGGCTTTTCTCATCTATGCCTTGATTATAGCAGTATTCTCCTTATTGATCTCTCTGTCTCTTACCTTTCCAATTCAGCTTCTACAGTGCTATCAAATTGATATTCCTAAATTGTATAACCCAGTCATATTCTTGCTCTGCCCCAGAAGCTTCAGCACTTCCTTATTGTCTAGAGGATAAAATACTTCTTTGTTTGAATACCTAAATGTTAGTTATTTATTCCTCTTCATAAACTGGCTCCATTCTAGATCAATTTCTCATTTCTTCCCTGCATGCACTTTAATTTTTAGTCAACTTAGCCTACTTATTGTTCATCTCCTTGCATGTACACAAGATGTCCTCTGGGCCTAGAGTGCTCTCCCTTGTCATCTCCCTCTTAAAATCTATATCTCACTTAAGATTCAGTATAAGAGATGCCTTCCTTATTTCTCCTGGTTGTTAGTGTACTGTATGTACTTTGATGCAGTGGCATACAGTAGAGTATAGAAGAGCCAGAGAGAAGAATTTGAAAGAAATAAAAAACCACAAAGACTTGGGTTCAAGTGTCACGAAGAATACTTATTGGCTTGGTGACCCTCGGCAAGTTCCTTCACTTCACTATGCCTTGATTATAGCAGTATTCTCCTTATTGATCTCTCTGTCTCTTACATAAGTGCATGGACAATACTGCTAGATTGTAAATTGCTGAGGAGGTGCAATCTTGCACCAATAGAGGGACTTTTCTCTATGTGGGAGTTCCAGGATCAATGAAATCCTTAATCCTGGCCCAATTTCTTTTCTTTCTTTTTTTTTTTTTTTTTTAATTTTAAACCCTTTACTTCTGTGTATTGACTTATAGGTGGAAGATTGGTAAGGGTAGGCAGTGGGGGTCAAGTGACTTGCCCAGGGTCACACAGCTGGGAAGTGTCTGAGGCCGGGTTTGAACCTAGGACCTCCTGTCTCTAGGCCTGACTCTCACTCCACTGAGCCACCCAGCTGCCCCCTGGCCCAATTTCTTTTATATTTACATATGTTGTTTCCCCCCAATCCAAAGCCTCTTGACTGGCTCATAGGACTGACCATAGATTTAGAGCTGAAGAGGTAATTCAGCTCCTTCATTTTACAAAGGAGAATACTGAGTCCCAGAGAGGTTATGTAACTTATTCAGGGTACCACCGCTAGTAAATGTCAGTTGGAATTTGAACCCTGATCTCTTGGCTCCAAATCCATTGAGTTTTCCATTTTAATATGGTGCTTCTCATAGTAGGTATTTAATAAATAGTGGTTGAATAAATGACTGAATGCTATGATAGGGAATGGGAAGTGTGTTGGCAAGATTAGTTGGTCAGCTGTGTGAAGGATGGAAGGAAGAGACTGGAAATGGAGAGACCAGTTAGGTAAGGACATGAGGACCTAAAATAGTGGAATCCCTGCCCTTCTGTTAAGAAAAAGAAAAAAAAAAGGTTTTTTATTGCTGTCTTTTTCTTATGTCATTGAAGACATCCCAAATATCCCTCCCATAGACTATCCCATGTAACAAATAGTATTTTTTGAGAGGAAAAAATATGCATAACTGATCAATACATTAAAAATGTCTTTAGATATGTGCAATATATGACATCTGTGGACTTCCCAGTTCCATAAAGGTGTAGATTAAGGATGTCCTCACATATTTCTTCATTTGAATCCAGAAATCTTTATAATCGTATGACATTCAGCTGTAATGTTTTTGGTGTGGCATTTTTTCCCAGTTAGATCGTGTTTTCTTGGCTCTGTTTATTTCACTCTGCATCCATTTATATAGATCTTTCCCTTCTTCTCTTTATTCATCCTAAACATCATTCCTTACAGCACTAGCATATCTCAATACATTCATATACCACATTTGTTGAGCATTTGTACCCAAGTCAATAGGGGTTAAGAAACCACTGGATTCCCTGTTTCTCTGTGCTAGGCTTGTAAACATGAGAACTTGGGTTTCTCTGCCACCTGTAATCTAGTGGGGAGAGGAGATACCAGAGCGTACCTAGGTTACAGAGAGGATTACCGCTTGTATATTCAATCACATTTTGGCCTGTAGTGTACAGCTTTGTCTAGAAATTTTATTTTCCTCATAGATTGTCAGTTTCTTGAAGGCAGACACCTTGTTTTAATGAATTCAGCCCTGCTTCAGACAAGGTCTTCCCTTTTCTGCCTACTTTTGAGATGGTGTCTTCCACGGACTCCCCTCTACCATTAGAGAGTTGGTTTAGCCCGAGGCTTCTGCGCCTGCGCCCTGGAATTCCGTCTGGGTCCTCCCTCCTGGATTTCACTGTCCCTGGGGGCGGCGCAGTTCCGTCTTCCTCTGGCCGTTCTTCCCTACCCGTTTCGTGACTCCCTGCAGTGCCAGGGCCGTTGAAGCCCCAGTCCTGCTTAGGTCATACCTTCGAGGCCAGAGTCGCTTCAGGCTTAGGCCGGTGAGTAGCAGCTGCCCCGCTTCTCCTCTCCTCGAGGGCCGCCCCCCGCTGCTCCTCCGCCCCCTGGGATGGACTCCCTAAGCCTGGAGCTCCTCCGCAGCCCAGCCTAACTGTCGGTCCTCGTCCCTTCCTCTCCAGCCTTTTCTCTCACCTTTCCTTCCCTATACACTCGTTTTTTCCCCACTTGGATGC
>NW_025367399.1:0-4896 GCF_016433145.1 Gracilinanus agilis | reverse complement strand
GGGCTATAAAAGAATGCCTGCCCTTTGATCCAGCCATACCATTGTTGGGTTTGTACCCCAAAAGAGATCATAGATAAACAGACTTGTATGAAAATATTTATAGCTGCGCTTTTTGTGGTCGCAACAAATTGGAAAAGGAGGGTATGTCCTTCAATTGGGGAATGGCTGAACAAACTGTGGTATATGCGGGTGATGGAATACTATTGTGCTAAAAGGAATAATAAACTGGAGGAGTTCCAGGCGAACTGGAGAGACCTCCGGGAACTGATGCAGAGCGAAAGGAGCAGAGCCAAAAGAACATTGTACACAGAGACTGACATACTGTGGTAAAATTGAATGTAATGGGCTTCTGTACCAGCAGCAATACAATGACCCAGGACAGCTCTGAGGGATTTATGGTAAAGATGCTACCCACATTCAGAGGAAGGACTGCAGGAGAGGAACCATATAAGAAAAGCAACTGCTTGAACGCATGGGTCAGGGTGGACATGATTGGGGATGTGGACTCGAAATTACCACACCAATGCAACTACCAACAATTTGGAAATTGGTCTTGATCAAGGACACATGACAAAACCAGTGGAAATGTGCGTCGGCCATGGGTGGGGGGACTGTGAGGGGCGAAGGGGAAAGTAGGAGCATAAATCTTGTAACCATGTTAAAAATGATTATTAATAAATGTTAAAAAAAGTGTGACAAGCACAGACCAGAGAACAAGGTATAAGACAAAAGAAATTTTTGAAGAATGATTTGTGTCCACTTCCAGAGAAAGAACTGCTAAATATAAACAAGTAGGACAAAGTTTTATATATATATATATGCGTATATACCTATATATTTTATCAAATGATGCATTCTTTATAATGAGGAAGAGTGAGAAGTGAGGGAGATCCTTGGGGATTTTAATACAACAAATAAACAAATTTAAAAATTAAATTAAAATAAAAAAAGAAATCCTTCCTCCCTCCCTCTTTCCCTCCTTTTCTTCTATTTGGCAATCCTGAAATGGATTCTCCATGAAAGCTATCTCTCCTTTCCCCTTTCCTGGTGTGATTATAGGATATATTGAAAAGTAATGAATCTCTGAATTTAACCATTAGAAAAAATTTTAGAAGTCATTTAATCTAATCTTCCATCCAAGGCAAGAATTTTAAAGGTATCCCCAAGAAAATATTGACCAAAGGAGATCTGATAAGTTGTCTACAGATTTCCAGTTATATTGTGCTTTAGAGTTTTCAAAAATACTTTTAGTGACAGGTAACTCTCTGCTTCATAAGCTTGAAAGAATCCAGTGCTGTGGACTTCCAGGTCTTACTGTGGGCTGGTGTCAAGGCCTGGGACTTCAAGGGGTGGGTCTGAGGTGCTCATTACTAGTGTAGCACCTGTCCCGGGATCCCAAATCAGTCTATGCCCAATTGTAAACCTAGCGCAGTAGGTGGGGGATGGTTGGCCAGCACTCCTTTGTGTGCAGTTTTGCTTCCAGGTCTCCCTTATCTCATGGAAATCAACTCCCTCTGCCTACCTTTCAAGTTGTATTCAGTGGGAGAGCTCCCTCATACCTTCTTACTCTTTTTGTTTGAGTCCTGTCATTTTGAGGCAGTTTTTAAAGATGGGTTGGAAGGATTGTCAAAGATATTTAGGCTTTCTCTGCTACTATGCCACCATCTTGCCTCTGCCCAATTCCTCTCTGCTCCACAAGGCACTTCACTGGATTTCCTTCTGGAAAATTCTTTGTACTGAACTTAAATGTCTCCTTTCACTTGTAGTTTTTGGTTTTAATCATGTTCACTGGAAAAAATGCAGAACAAGTACACTCTTTTATGTGATAATTTTTAAAATATTTGTAGTAGGAGATAGTATTTTTTCCTTAATTGTGACCTTGGACACATAAATTTACCTGGTTCAGCCTCTATTTTATAATTTGTAAAATGTGAGGTTTGGACTAGATGATCTCCAAACACTCTTCCAAATCTAAATCCTTTGATATTTATCCTGGGTTTCCACAAGTTATTTCCTTTTTTTCTTGCTATATTGTATTTCTTGAACTGTCACTATTCTGTTTGAAAGTGTGTACAGGCATAGCTCATTTTATTGCTCATCGCTTTACTGTGCTTCACAGATATTGCATTTTTTTCCCCACAAATTGAAGGTTTGTGGCAACCCTGCATCAAGCAAGTCTATTGGCATTATTTTTTCCAACAGCATATATTCACATCTTGTCTCTGTGTCACATTATGGAAATTCTTACAATATTTAAAACTTTTTTTTTCATATTCATCTATTTATCATAGTTATATGTAATATTTAATATGACTATTACAATTGTTTTGGGGTGCCACAAACTGCACCCATACAAGACAGTGAACTTAAATGACAATTGTTGTGTTTCGCTCCACTGACCTGCTGTCTTTGTCTCTCTCCCTCTCCTTAGCTTTTTCTTTTCCCTGAAACATGTAATGTTGAGATCAGGCCAATTAATAACCCTACAATGGCCTCTAATTGTTCAAGTGAAACAAAGAGTCAATAAATGAGGCAAACTTCTTTGTCTTATTTTTACAAATTGACACAGCCATCCCACCTTCAGTAACTATTACCCTAATCAATCAGCAGTCATCACTATCAAGGCAAGACCATTTACCAGCATAAATGGTTAGGACTTGTTGAAGGCTCAGGTGATGGTTAGCATTTTTCAACGATAAAGTATTTGTAATTAAAATATGTATTTTTTAGATATAATGCTATTACATAACCTAATAGATGAGAATATTGTGGAAACATAACTTTTATATGCACTGAGAAACCAAAATATTAGTGTGACTCACTTTATTTTGATATTAGCTTTATTATAGTGGTCTGGAACTGAATCTATAATATCTTTGAGGCATGCTTGTACTCTGTGTACCCTCTAGTTTGTCAATTAGCTCTTTAAAATATGTCACTTTTCTAACTCTTCAATCCTTTTATGAGATTTCTGGGTTTCAATTGTGCTAAGATGATGAAATTTTTAGTATTTCAAAGATGCATTTGAGAGTTCGAAGATGGTAAGAAAAATATAGTACAGAAAGGAAGATAAGAAAAGTCACTATGGGGTTGTTTTGGGACATGAGTGGGGTATATAGAAAAAAATAACAGGAAAAAAGGAATAGCTCAGGATCATAGTAAAGCACAGCAGTGAAGAAATAATCAGATTTACTTGTAGCAAGAATACTGATTTTCAAGTCTAAAGGCCATTTTGAATTCTGACTTTTCCACTTCCTAGCTTTGAGACCTGGGACGTGTCATTTCATGTTTCTGGGCTTCTTTTTCTTTATTTTTAAAAAAGAGAGGGTTGGGCTGGGTTCCTTCTGATTCAATGGTCCTATGAATTTTTGGCATGTTTGGGTGAGATTCAGGAAGGTGGGAGCAAAGAATGGGGCAGAAGAAAATAATGACAGAAGAAACGCTGATAAGTTGGTCATGGGTCTTTTGTTGCTTCATGCTTTGGAGCTATCGAAATGCTAACTTGAATAACCATTTTTGTCCCAACTCTGTGCATGATCAATTTCATCACTGCCATTTCCTATAGGATGTCATGACTCTTTCTAAGTCATTCCAAATTCCTGCCAATAGATGGAATTTTTTCAATGATCAAATGATTTACCCCTGCCTTATCTATAAATCTTTCACAATTTCAAACTCATATGCTCACAAACTGCTTTTTAATGGTAACTCTGGTATTCTATTGAAACTATTGTATGCGGTAATTAGTAATCTGCAAGATAATTTTAGTTAATTTTAAATTTAAAATCCATCATGCAAAACGAGCAGGAACAGAGTGAATATCACAACAAAGGAAATGAATCAGTATAAGAGAATAAGCAGCTGAACACTAGAAATAAAAATATACAGATTTCTTAGGGAATAATCATTGTCTAGATTTTACTTGTAATTATAATTTAATTATGAACCCCCTTTTGCAACATTTTTAAAGTACATAGTTAGCATTTAAGTACTTTCCATATAATTATCTGCTATTGAACCTGTTCATTATTTAGCAGTTGCTGCATAAATTACTGTGCTTTGTGTAAAAATATTTTTCACTTCATGGTGACTTGAAATCAAATAAGAGACATCATTTGAATGGTATTTAGTGGCCCTTCAAGATTGAATTTCAGCTTTTGAATTTCAGCTTCCTGGCCATCTCAGAGAGCAGAGGATAGAGAGTAAACTTGAACTACATTTTCCCCCATACAAAGAGATTCCCAGAAACTTGTAGAGAATTTTTTTTCCATTTCTTTCCCAAGAACTCTGGGTGCTTCTTTCTGAGGAGCCCATTGGAGTCATTCTTGCTGGAAAGGTGAAAGATCTTGAGTCTGAACTATTTTCCAACCCTGCTGAAAGTACACTAATTATAGAAATGTAAGATTTTAGAACTAGAAAGGAATTTTGGGTCCACCAAATAGAACCACCACATTTTATAGATGAGCAAACAGGTCTAAACAGGGGAATTGATTTAATAATAATAATGTCAACTATACAGTACTCTAAGATTGAGAAAATGATATTTATATGTATATATATATGTATATATAGTCAATTGTCATAACAACCTTGTAAACCCTCATTTTATAGATGAGGAAGCAGAAGGTGAATGAGAGAGCTTAACGGATTTTCCCAGGGTCACATAGTAAATGTCTGAGGAAGGATTTTAGCTCACCTC
This sequence comes from Gracilinanus agilis, assembly GCF_016433145.1. Lineage (NCBI taxonomy): Eukaryota > Metazoa > Chordata > Mammalia > Didelphimorphia > Didelphidae > Gracilinanus > Gracilinanus agilis. The sequence continues at coordinate 197 of NW_025367399.1, read as the reverse complement.
TTCTTGATTCCAAGATTAGTGTTCTAGCCACTGAACCACCTAGAGACCCTACATAAGGATATAATGACAGAACTCACAATAAAACCCATCTACTAACTGCAAATTTGATATTTTTCCCACATCTCCCTTAATAAACTGTGGAAATACTATGCCTTGCTGAACTTTTTTTGGCACTATATTGAGATTACCATTTTTTA
>NW_025367398.1:0-6704 GCF_016433145.1 Gracilinanus agilis | reverse complement strand
GACTTCAGGGCAATTTTGCTGAATTATTTCTGTTAGTATAGAGTCCAGGTTTTTATTAATTTCTGGTTTTTCTGGAAGACCAATTATTCTCAAATTGTCTCTTCTAGACCGGTTTTCTTGGTCTGTCACTCTCTCATTGAGATATTTCATGTTTCCTTCTATTTTTTCAGTCTTTTGGCTTTGTTTTATTTGTTCTTGTTGTCTTGAGAGATCATTAGTTTCTACTTGCTCAATTCTAGCCTTTAGGGATTGATTTTCGGCTATAATCTTTTGGTTTTCGGCCATAATCTTCTTGTTTTCGGCCATAATCTTCTGGTATTCCTTTTCAATCTGGTCATTTCTTGTGTTCAATTTGCTTATCAGTTCATTTGGTTTCTGAGCCTCGCTTTCCAGTTGCAAGATTCTACCTTTTAAGCTGTTATTTTATTGCCAGATCTCTTCCATTTTCCTCAGAATCTCAGATTTGAACTCTTCCATAGCTTGTGAGGAGTTTTCCTTATTTGGGGAGGGTCTGGATGGTTGTTTGTTCTCCTCCTCTGTTTGCTCGGTTGTCTGGATTTTCTCTGTGTAGAAGCTGTCGAGTGTTAAAGACTTCTTTTTTTTGTTATTATTCTTTCTCTTCTGAATTTCCTGTAACTGATTAGCCATCATTAGCCCAGCAGCTTCTCAGGTTTATCCTCGCTCTCTGTGTCTGTCTGAGATCTATTGACTCCTGAGGTCTGAGTTCTAGTTTTTTCCAAGGTCAAGCCCCCTGGTGGGCCCTCTTGCTTGATCCTCTGCTGGAGGTTTCTTTACAAGTCTCAGGGCGCTGCTTCCACAGTCGTATACCCGTCTGCACTGGTTCCCCACTTAGGCTTTAGTTCCTGGCTGTGTTTGCCTCCACCCAAGCCTCTGCTCAGCCAGCACCCACGCCTCTGCTCAGCGGGCTCGCGCCCCGCGTCCACTCTCTGCTCCCGCGCGCTCAGATTTCGCGTGCGTTCTTGACTTAATGGGGTCCTAAGTCTTGCTGCTCTCAGGAACAGGTCCCGGAGCTGCCGATGACTCGATGGGTGCCCCAAACTTGCTCTATTTCTTTTTAGCTGGGTTCGGAGCTATAGGTGAGTGTGGAGGGGGTGGGGGTGGGGCGGTTGCTCAGCTCGCGATTGAGTGAGTGAGAGCCCTTTTTAGCCTGGAGATGTCTCGATTCCACGTACCTTCCACGCTGTGCCCTGTTGTGGGGTTCCTCTGTTCGTCTGGACTTGTTTTTATGTCCCCTTGAGGAGTTTTGTGTGTTTCGGTCAGGAGAGGTTAAGAGCTGCTTCTTACTCTGCCGCCATCTTAACCCGGAACCCACTTAGCTGCCTTTTGTTCAATGTCCCAACTAACTAGTAGATGATCCAGATCTCAGAACTTGGTTCTTCTGATACTGAGACGTACACTAAGGGACAGCTAGGTGACTCCACTGAGCTAGACAGAGAGCCAGGCCTGGATTCCAGAAGACCTGGGTTCAAATCTGGCCTCAGAAACTTCCTAGCTATATGACTAGGCAAATCACTTAATTCCCCCTTTCAACTTTTCTGCGTTGGGACCAATATTTAGTATTGATTCTAAGACACAAATTAAAGGTTTTTAAAAGAAGTACTATACTTGGGGACAGCTAGGTGGCTCAGTAGATGGAGAGCCAGATGACTGGGAGATTCTGAGTTCAAATCTGGCCTCAGATACTTCCTGGCTCTCTGACCCTGGGCAAGTCACTTAACCCCAGTTACCTAGCCCTAACTGCTCTTCTGCCTTGGAACCAATACTTAATATTGATTTGATTCTTTTCTAAATTAAAAAAATTATTTTACCAATTACATGTAATAATTTTCCACATAAGTTTTCTGAAGTTATATGACCCAAACTGCCTCCCTCTCTCCCTTCCCTCTCCCTCCTGGATCCAGCAATCAATTCAGTCTGGACTCTACAGTATTATCACACAAAACATATTTCCATAGTGCCCATTTTTATAAGAGAATAATCATATAAAACAAAAACCCAAATAAACAAGTGAAAAATCAACTGCTTTCATCTGCATTCTGACTCCAACAGTTCTTTCTCCGGAGGTGGAGAGCATTCTTTGTCCCAAGTCCCTCAGAATGGTCCTGGATCATTGTATCACTGAAGGCAAACTCTATCACTGTTGATCATTCCACAATATTGCAGTTACTGTATAATGATCTCCTGGTTCTGCTTATTTCACTCTATATCAGTTCATGCAGCTCTGTCCAGCCTTTTCTCTTTTTTTAATTTTTGTTTTGAATATTTTCCCCTAGTTACATGTTTCATGTTCTTTCCCTCTCCCCCAAACCCTCCTAACCCTCCTTAGCCAACACACAATTCCACTGGGTTTTACATGTATCATTGATCAAGATGAAATTCCATATTATTGATAGTTGCACTAGAGTTATCGTTTAGTGTCTTCATCCCCAATAATATCCCCATCAGCCTATGTGTTCAAGCCAGCCTTTTCTGATATTATCCTGTACATCGTTCTTTACAGCATAATAGTAGTCCATCATCATATACCACATTTTGTTCAGCCATTCCCCAATTGATGGACATCCCTTCAATTTCCAGTTCTCTGACCACAAAAAAAACTACTATAAATAATTTTGTTCAAACAGGTTTTTTTCCCATTTTTTGTCAGACCTAGTAGTGCTCTTATAGGATCAACAGGTATACACAGGTTTATAAACCTCTGGGTATAATTCCAAATTCTCCTCCAGAATGGTTGGATCAGTTCACAATTCCACCAGCAATGCATTAGTGTCCCCCAATTTTGTCACATCCCCTCCAACACTTAGAATGGATTCTATCACAGAATGTAAGAGTTTAAAAAAAGGCATCCTCAAACTTTGTACCATACCTGCTTCATTCTACCTTCTGTCCTCCTTCCCCAAGTCCCCAGGCTCCATCTTTGCAAGGAGACTCAGTGATCTTTCACCCAGCTCAGTCCAACCACATGATAGAGAAAACAGAGCTCTGGTCATAGGAGGCTAGTCATATCCCAGCAGGAAAAATAAGATGGGGGTTGTGGGATATTTGAAATCCCACAGGATAGCAAGATTTCATCCAGTAAACTGTGAGCTCTAAATGTTTTGATTGCACATCCCAGTTCAGGTAAAAAAAATGAGCACGTGCCCTAACGTGTGTATGTTTATTTATTTGTAAACTATTGTCAGCTAGGTGACATCATGATTTTTGTTGTTTTCAGCCATGTCCAGTTCTCTATGATGTCATTTGGGGTTTTCTTGGCAAAGATACTGGAGTGGTCTGCCTCTTCCTTCTCTGCCTCATTTGACAGAAGAGGAAACTGAGGCCAACAGGGTGCAGCAACTAGCCCAGGGCCCCCCATTTAGTAAGTATCTGAGGCCAGATCTGAACTCAGGTCTTCTTGACTCCAGGTCTTGTGCTCTATCCACTGAGCCACCTATTATTATATAAGCTGCCCCCATATTATATACAAGCACCCTGACACGTGGGGATTGTGTCCTCCTTGGTAAGTCCTTCATCTCTCATTGTTCTGACTCTCTGAAACTGCAGAGAAGGTAGTGGCCTCCATTGGCAGAGGGAGTTTCTTTACTGGGGAGTTCACTGGACCACAGGGCTGAGACCTATTGGCCGGGGAAGTCCTGTTGAAGAGTATGAGATGAGGCGAGTGTATGAGTACCATTTGATTCTAGGTAACGGGAGCTGCTGGAGTTTGAGCGGCAGATGAAGGTCTTTTGGCAGCTGAGTGGAGGATGGACTAGAGCAAGAAGAGGGGTGCTGGGACTGCCATGGTTCAGGGGTGAGCTGATGGGGACCTGAACCAGGTGGGGCCTGAACCAGATAGAAGAGATGCTACAGAAGTGATCATGGCAACAGATCTGGCATGGGCTCTGAGTGTGAGTGAGACATCAGAGATGATGGGCAGCTGGGCTGCCCGCAGGTATGACAGTGCCCTGGACAGAATAGGGAAATCAGGAGACGGGGAGGAGGAGTAAAGAGAACAGAAAAAGGACTGCAGACTTCCCGTCCACTCAAATGCAAAGGAGGAGAGGAGACAGACTCACGGCCACCGCCAGCACCCTCTGGAAGGTGCCTGTGGAGCCACAAGATCATTGGGAGACGGGGGGCAGGACAAGGGTGGAGAATTACCCAGAGCAACACCATTCTTCCCTTCACTAAGATTCAGAAGCTAGGTATCACCTATCCAATCTCAATTCACCTCAATGCCAATCTTAATTCCCAAGGTTTTTCTAAGCTGCTTCCTCGATGTCCAATCTTCATGGAAGCCTTCATCTCCTCTCACCGGTGACAACCTGCTCCCTGATCCCTTGGCCTCCAGGACCTCCCCTTGCCAACCCACCTTCTAAACAGCCAGCAAATTAACATTCTTAAAATCCAGACGTCGCCATGTTTCTCTTTTCCATTGGTGGCTCCCTATTGCCTCTAGGATAAATCCAAACTCCTCCATTAAGCATTTCAAGTTCTTCCTAGTCGGATGCCAATACTAAGTCTCTGTTCCAAGGCAGAAGAGTGGTAAGGGCTAGATAACTGGGATTAAGTGACTTGCCCAAGGTCATACAGTTGAGCAGTGTCTGAGATCAAATTTGAATTCAGGACCTCTCATCTCCAAGCCTGGCTCTCTATCCACTGAGCCACTTAGCTGACCCTAGAAACAATGTTGAACATTCATTTTCTGCCATTTTGTAACCCAAATCCTTTCTCCCTCCCCCCCCCCAACTCCCCAAAGTGGCAAGCAATAGAAGTTCGACATGTGCTGCCATGCAATACATATTTCCATATTCCTTATATTGTGAAAGGAGACACATACCACACATTCAGGAAGGAAATAAAGAGCAGAACGACGGGCTTCCATCTGCCCAGACTCCATCAATTAGGGCAGTGGAGAGCCTTTTTCACCACACTCAGCATGGTTTTTAAATCAGAAATACTAAATTTCAATTAGAGATTAGTGAAAAGAAAGATGGAATTTTTCCCATCCATATTCATGGATTCCCTTAGATTCCAGGCTAAGAGCTTCAGCTCTAACCTGCTATTTCTTTCACTCATCTTCCCTTAAGAGTTCTTCCCCAGTGATTTTTTAAACCCTCACCTTCTGTCCTAGAATCAATATTGTGTATTGGCTCCAAGGCAGAAGAGTAGTAAGAGCTAGGCAATGAGTGTAAGTGACTTGTCCAGGGCCACACAGTTAGGAAGTGACTGAAGCCATATTTGAACCCAGGACCTCCCATCTCTAGACCTGGCTCTCAAACCACTGAGCCACCCAGTTGTCCCTTTCGGTGATTTTTTTCAAATTCTTTCTTTCCGTCTTAGAATAAATACTACTATGAATTGATTTCAAAGCAGAAGAGCAGAAAAGGCTGGGCAATGGGGGTTAAGTGACTTGCCCAGGGTCTCACAGCTAGGAAGTGTTTGAGGCCACATTTGAACTCAGGACCTCCCCTCTCAAGGCTTGGCTCTCAATCCAACCCCATTATTACCCAGTGATTTCAAACCTTTTTTGTATTTATTTTGAATTGATGGATTCTGAGTATACTTATATACAACTAGGTGAAATATTAGCTCCCTGAAGTGAACTCTTTCCTGTTGTATTTATAGCTATCCTCCCATCTGTCAGAGTGCCTAGGATAGAGTAGGGGCTTCATAGATGTTTGGTGACTGATTGCTTGTCTGGTTCTTGGGCAGGGAGCATTCATCACCAGTGTTAGGGGCCGCCTCACGATGCTGGACCCTGCATCAAGGCAAAACCCATCATCATTACGGGGCCCTAAAAGGAGAACCGAGACAAAGTTAATGAATTCGGTTTTATCTGGGGAAACAATCAAAGTGACCATGATGGCTTTATCCATCCTACCACAGAAGCAGCGGACAAGGTCAAGGCTCCTTCGCCGCCCCGGCCCCCAAGTCCTGAGCTTTCCAGATGTGAACCAAAGACAAGAATGTAGCTCCCCGACACCCATGCCCCGAGTGATGGAGACATGAAGTGTCTGAGCTTCTAGGGGATGTCACAGGGCTGAGAGAGGCCTAAGAACACCAAAAAAAGTCAGGACTTGGAGGAACCATGGAACCCAGAATGTCAGAGCTGGGAGGGACCTGAAAAGATAGAATGTCAGAGTTGGGCAAGTCCCTAAAAAACAGAATTTCAGATCTGTAAGGGAACTTAGAAAAGAAAATATCAGAGCTGGGAAGAGTATTAGAACACAGAATGTTAGAACTGAGAGGGACCTTGGATCATGTCAGAGCTGGGAGAGCCTTTAGAACACAGAATGTCAAATCTGGAAGGAACCTAAAAAGACAAAATGTCAGAGCTGGGAGGGGACTTAGAATACCAAATTTCAGAAGTAGGAAGGAATCTTAGAACCCAGAATGCCAGAGTTGGAAGGAATCTTAGAACCCAGAATGCCAGAGTTGGAAGGAATCTTAGAACCCAGAACGTTAGAGCTGAGAGAGTCTTTAGAACAGAGAATGTCAGAGCTGGGAGAGACCTTAGAACAGAGAATGCCAGAGCTGTGAGAGACCTTAGAACAGAGAATGTCAGAGCTGGAAGAGAGCTTAGAACAGAGACTGTCAGAGCTGGGAGAGAGCTTAGAACAGAGAATGTCAGAGCTGGGAGAGAGCTTAGAACCCAGAATGTCAGAGCTGGGAGAGTCCTTAGAACAGAGAATGTCAGAGCT
>NW_025367397.1:0-3258 GCF_016433145.1 Gracilinanus agilis | reverse complement strand
AACTCACATCTTTCAAAGGACATTCCCAAAACAGAGAGGATTTTTTTTACCTCAAAAAGAACACTCAAGGCAAGGGAAAGGAGCTTATACAGGGATGGCAGTGGAGACCCTTCAGGAATTCATGAAAGGAACCTCAGGTGTCCTGGATGAAGAAGATGAGACTGTGATCAGGGTGAGAAACACAAGGCTTCTGCAAGTAGCTAAAGGGCTATCAAAACATGGAAGAAGAAGGAGGCTCATTCTGCCAAGATCCAAAGCTCACAATTGGAACAAGGAAATAGATAAGAGCCCCTTAGAGGGGAAATTGGACAACATTTGGAGCTGTCCATGGTGGAATGAGCTGCCCTGCACATTAGCAAAAATGACTTGGTCATGACAGGCAGGGATGCAGTGCTGGGAATATAGAGATGCTGCTCTTTAACCAGAGGAAAATCTGAGTGGCCTAGGGTGGTCGTCAGATGTAAAGAACGAAACAGATTGGAAGCACGGCTTCTTAGCTCATAGTGCTCCTAGGTACAATGGAGTCACTAGTTTATTATAAAGGAAATTAAAGATCCCCTTCCCCCAAAAGCCCAAGAAAGTTTCCCACATTTACAGAGAGCAGGATTTTTACCATAGTCAAAACAAAAGTCTTACAAGCCTCCAGGTGTAGATAAAAACCTATGCTAATGGAGGAATTCCATGTGAACTGGAAAGATGTCCAGGAATTGATGCAGAGTGAAAGGAGCAGAGCCAGAAGAACATTGTACACAGAGACTGATATACTGTGGTAAGATAGAATGCAATGGACATACATATTAACAGCAATGCACTGACACAGGACAGTTCTGAGGAACTTATGGAAAAGAACGCTACCCACTTTGAGAGGAAGAACTGCAGGAGAGGAAACATCTAAGAAAAACAATTGTTTGAACGCATGGGGTGAGGCAGACATGATTGGGGATGTAGACGCGAAACTACCACACCAATGCAACTATCAACAATTTGGAAATAGGTTTTAATCAATGACACATGATAAAACCAGTGGAAATGTGCATCAGCTATGGGGGGGGGAGTTGGGGAGTGAAGGTGAAAGTAAGAGTATGAATCATGTAACCATGTTAACTTTTCTAAAAAATAAATGTTAATAAATGTTTAAAAAAAACCTATACAAAACTATGAACTATATGTGTTATCATTAGGTGAAGCCTGGGACAGCTCATTAGGCTGGAAAGCCCCTGAAGTTCTCAGCCTTGATGGTATTAAAAAAATTTTGAGCCTCATTATTTTACTTTAATTCTGGGCAGAATGCCTTGCCAAGGGTATGACCTTTGCAGTACCAGGCCTCTGCATTCTCGGTCAAAGGGGAACAGTGTTAGCCCCCCTCCTGCTGGATTACTGAGAGCCCAAAACTTTTTCAATAAGACTATAATGCATTTTAAAGGAAGGTGAGAATTATGAAGGGAATCAAAAGAGGAATCTCAGATTTTTATCTTAGATAGCCCATTCCAGTTCTTGAACCTGATAGAGAGAAAGGATCAATACATGGCTCTGCTGGTCTGTATTAATCTTTTGATGGGATCCAAATAAAAATATCTACTTGAGACTCTAATTTCTCTTAATGGCTCCCAATATATCGCCCCTTCTCTTCAAAATAAAATGATTTATTACACAGGAAAACTTTGAATAATAAAAGAAGTTATAAATTGGTTATAATCATCAGTTATAGCTGGATCTGATAGGAATTTCAGATCAAATTGTTTGTTTATGGCTCTCTACAGGGATTGCTGGACCAGGAACCCCATGAGTTAGAAGCCTCCAGGGGCTCTTAAGAGCTGGGAATCTGGGAGTACAGACAGGGAAAGGATCAAAGGGACCAGAGAGCTCTTCGGGGAGGCCCATCTCCTCAGTGAGACACAGCCACAGAGTGATAAGATAGCCCTCATTGGCATGACATCTCAACAGAGAAAGAAAAAACCTGTTAATGAGGGAAGGAGGATGCCATACATAGGTCCCTGTCCTGGATCCAAGAGTCCCTCTGCTCTTATTTGCCCCTAGAATGGACAGTCTGGGGCACTCTCAGCCCGTCTAAGACTCATTTTCCTCTGTATAATGGGCATCAAATCCTCAAGGCCACGGCAGCCCAGACTAGTGGGAACGAAGAACTCTGTAAGACCAGTTACCAACTGCCAAGTGTTGGGTAAATGCTTGGCACAGTGTTTGGCACATCCTTGACATCTCATCACGGTTGCATGGTTATGAATATTGATTGAGGAGAGCTTGGCATTCCTCATGCTCACACACAAGAGGCCATGAAGCAAACAACCGCAGACTCTTCATTCCCACCTGGGATGGCAACCCTACACTTGGGAAAGCCCTGATTTTAGAAAAAGGAAAGAGAAGCTCGGCCCAGAGCCAGCCTCAGGACAAACATCTGCCTTTCCCTGGCTCACTAAAGCAGCTCTGAACCTTCACCCTCCATGAACACAGCCCTCATATCCACAGGAATGCTCCATGAAACAGTGACATCACAAAGTGCTCTAAACTAGGGTAAAGGCACAAGATTCCATTCCACTTCCCATCCTCCTGTCCCATTTGGATCAGACAGTCAATCCCTCCAGCCGCCTAAAGCCAATGAAAAGAACATAATCCCTCCTTCACTGGAGTGTGGTTAGGAAGAAGGAACAAAAGGAAAAAGGAAAGATTCATTCAAAACCCCTTCTATCCTGAACTGTCCTCCCTTCTGCTCTGGCCTTCCTGGGAGTCTACTGAAAATATGGGTCCCAAGAGTTGGGAGCCAGGACAGAGGGGTGGATGGTCAGTGCTTTGAGATACAAAGCTGACAGACACCTGGGAGATGTCACTACAAGCCCCAGATCTGCGACAGGAGAAATGAACAGGTGATGCTTGCAGGTGACTTCCTGGAGGTTTAGATACATCCATGGGATGTTCCATGGGAAGCCACATCCACAAGGATAATGGTCAACAACTAGAGGTGGGCTCCACGCTTGGCTGTAGAGGCATGGATTCACTGTCATGGACGCCTGCCCCAGTTCTCTGATGAAGGGGAAGGAGGCCTCCAGGCCCTGAACAGGTGGAGATGAACCTAGTGGAGGGGCCAGTGCTCCTGTCTCACAGCTGCAGAAGGGGAAGGGGGAGGAGATGGGGGTCAGAGACAAATCACTGACAAGTTTTTGTGCGGGTTTGTGTCACAGTGTTGGGTGTTCGGCGGAGGGACCAAGCTGACCGTACTGGGTGAGTCACTCATTTTCTTCTCTC
>NW_025367396.1:0-2807 GCF_016433145.1 Gracilinanus agilis | reverse complement strand
AGATGCAAATACCCAGAGGTGGTAAGAATGAGAGAGAGAAAGAGAGAGGGAGACAGAAAGATAGTGAGATGGAGAGAAAACAGAGGGAGAGGGAGAGAAAATAGAGACGGGAAAGAGAGAAAGAGGGGTAGCAAAAAGGAGAGACAGAAAAAGAATCAGAGAGACAGGCAGCTATCAGGATAGAGAGAAGGAGGAAGAGACAGAGAATGATAGAGAGACAGAGAGGGAAAAACAGTCAGAGACAGACAGAGAAAGGGAAAGAAATATAGAGGGACTTAGGGACAGGAAGAGATAGGGAGAGACACAGATGGGGAGAGGGAGGGAGGGAAAGAGACAAAGAAGGGGGAGAGAAAAAGAAGGGAGAATGATAGGAACAAAGAGATGGTGGGGGGCAACTTGGTAGCTCAGAGGATTGAGAGCCAGGCTGAGAGACAGGTGGCCGGCCCTAAGATCCAACCTGGCCTCTGACACTTCCTAGCCTTGTGAGCCTGGGCAAATCCCACGATTCCAATTGGCTAGCCCTTACCACTCTTCTGCCTTAGAGCCAATACACTGTATTGATTCCAAAAGGGAAGGGAAGGGTTTAAAAAAAGAAAGATGGAGCGAAAGAGAAAGAGAAAGGGAGAAAGAAAAAAGGGAAAGAAAATGGGAAACAAGGAGAGAGATGGAGAGTCCGAGATGGAGAGAGATAGAACAAGAAAGAGGCAGTCAGAGACAGAAAGACAGACATGGAGATGGAGAGAGAGGGAGAGCAACAGAGAGTGCCAGATGTCAAGAGAGAGAAAGTGAGAAAGCAACAGAGACAGTCAGTCAGAAACAGAGGGTGGGAGCAAGAAAGTATAGAAAGAAAAGGTGGACACAGGGAAAGAGAATCAGAGAGAGAGGCAGAGTTATAGAAAGATGCGAGACAGAGATGGAGGGAGAAGATTCAGACAGACATAGAGACAGGGAGCCTGACAGAAACAGAGATGGATGAGAGAGAGAGCCATAGAGCGAGCTAGAGATAGAGTGGCAGAAGAAAAGAAACAGTTATTTAAAGAGAGACAGAGAGAGAGAGAGAGAGACAGAGAGAGAGAGAGAGAGAGAGAGAAGAGGAGAGGCAAAGAGGAAGAGACTGAGGGTGGGAGAGAGAGAGATAGAAAAAATGGAGACAGACAAAGATGAAGAGAGACAGAGAAACAATGAGGGATGGAGAAGAAGACAGAAAGAGTGAAAGGTAGAGACACAGAAAGAGGCAGACAGACAAAATGGAGAGAGAGAGTGGATGAGTTAGACAGAAAGGAGAAGAGAGGAGGGAGAGACAGACAGATAGTATAAGAAGGACAGAGAAATGGACAGAGAGAGGGAGCAGCCCAGAGAAAGATTGATAAAAATATATAGACAGAGAGGCTGAGAAACAGAGGAAGAGACAGAGGGACAATGAGGCAGAGAAAAAAATTAGGATTTTGAATAATAAGACACACATAAACCCGCAGAATTGCTTATCAGCTCCTGGAGGGAGGAGGGACACCATAATAATGGAAAAATAACAGAGAAGAAGACAGATGAGGGAGAGATAGAAAACAGACTGAGTGATGAGGAGACAGGGAGAGAGAGACAGCATGATAGAGATTTGAAAGAAAGGGAGAGAGACAAAGAGAAAGAGCCAGAGGAGAGACCACAGACAGAATGAGACAGGCACAAAGACAGCGAGAGAGACAGTTTGGGGAGTGAGAAAGAGAGAATCAGAGACAGTGAGAGAGTTTGAGAGAGATGGGTCCAAAGAAAGAGAGACAGAGAGGGAGACTGAGGGAGAGAGAGAAAGAAGGGGAAGAATAGGCATAAAGAGAATGAGGCAAAGATAGAAATAGTGTCACTGAGAGATAGTTATAGCGGGATAGGACAAGAGAAATGAATAAATATATATGAGGGAATGAGGCAGCCTGAGAAATAGAGTGAGGGAGGAAGAAGAAGAAGAGATTAGAAAGGATGAGTCACAAAGAGAGAGGGATTTGAGAGACCTAGGGAGAGAGGGTGAAAAAGAGAAAGAGACAGAAAGAGAGAGAGGGACATATGCAGAGAGAAACAGAGAAAGACGAGAGATAGAAACAGAAGGAAAGAAGGAGAGACAGAGGGCTTGAGACAAGTTTAGACAGAACGAGAGAGAGGGAGCAGCTCAATGAGCCAGAGACAGAGGCAGAGAGAAATATGGACACACAAACACAGGCACAGAGAATGAGAGAAGAGAGGGAGGGAGAAACAAGGAGAAAGAATCAGGGTGAGAGCAACATGTGGAGAGAAAAGGACAGAGACAGAGAATCAGAGATAGAGAGTAATGGAGAGAAACAGAATAGGGAGGGAAAGAGCAGGGGCGGGGGAGATAGAAGCAAAGAGACAAAGGGAGAGGGAGAGAAAGAGTGAGAGGCCTAGAGATGGAGAGAGAGCAACAGAGAGACAGGAAGATATGGAGAAGACAGAGTGAGAGAAAAAAGAGTGAAGAGAAGGAAAGAGAATCAAAGACACAGAGACAGAAAGAGAAAGTGAGTAAGAGAGAAGGAGAGACAGAAATAGAAAAGAAATGGAAGTGGAGAGAGAAAAAGACAAAAGAGAAACAGAGAGGGAAACAGAAAGAATGTAAGTGAAAGAGGGACAGAGAGAGTGTGAGAAAAGGAGATGACAGAAGAGATAAACACAGGAAGAGGGACAGAGAAATGGACAGAGGGAGACAGATACAGGGAGAAGGTGAGGGCAAGAGAAATATGAATTATTTCTCTCTCTCTCTATATATATATATGTATATATGCATGTATGTATGTATGTATGAGAGA
>NW_025367395.1:0-8098 GCF_016433145.1 Gracilinanus agilis | reverse complement strand
AACAACAACAACAACAACAACAACAACAATAACAACAACAACAACAACAACAAATAGGAGAAGAAAAAAAGGAGAAGAAGAAGGGGTCACTTTATGATGACAGCTGCAAAATATTCCTCCAAAGAAGAACTCACATTTACAAAGTACTTTGCCATTCATAAAATACTTTCCCAACACTAAAACAATTAGGAAGCAAATCCATGTATTGTTCTTACTTTACTCATTCATTTCAGAAAAAAATTATGAACTCTATGATCCAATAATTAATCTTATTATCCTATTGTATCATGTAATTTGTATCCTGTTGTATCATGTATTCTGATTTAGCAAATACAATTGTGTTTCCCACATATAATAGAATTTAAAACTATATAATAAATCTAACCTTCACTTACATAGCTGTCTTGCTTGTCTGTGCTTATTTTTGGCTTTCCTTATGGCCCTTCATTACATTAAGAAATATCTTGGGACAGTTAGGTGACTCAGGGGCTAGAGAACCAGGCCTAGAGATTGGAGGTCCTGGATTCATATCTGGCCTCAGAGATTTCCTAGCTGTGTGACCCTGGACAAGTCACTTAAACCCAAATGTCTAGCCCTCACTGCTCTTCTACCTAGGAATCAATTTCAATTCTTTTTTTTTTCTTTTTTCATGTCTCAGTACTTCTTTTTTCTTTTCTTTTTTTGCCCACTTATTTGAAAAGAAAAAGGAAAAAAGGAAAAATGTCAGAGGCTTTGTAACAAATATGCATAATAAAAAAACAAATTCTTTAGCTGAAAATGTAGTCTTCTTGTATATCTTGAGTCCATCAACCCTCTACCAAGAGGTGGGGAGCATCTTTCGTCATCAGTTCTCTGGAAGCTAGCAGGTCAGAATTCTCAAGTCTTTCAAAGTTGTTTTTCCTATTTAGTATTGTTGTAATTCTATAAGTTGTTCCCTTGATTTGCCTCATTTTGCTCAGGGGCAGGCCATTTAGGTCTCCCCAGGTTTCTCTGAAACCAACCATTTCATAACGTATGGCTCACTAATAGTCTGTTATATTATTATATTTTAATTCAGGTACTATATGATAATTCATATAATATAGTTAGTATAGTCTAATTTATTTAGTCATTCCCTGTTATTAGATGTCAATATCTAGTTCCTCAGTTCTTTGCTCCTACAAAAACATAAATACCACGATGCCTCTTTCTACCACAGACCATTCCTGCCTCCATATGGTTTGGCTGTAGTGATTCTCTACAGGGTCTGAAGAATTATCAGTTGTCTGCCACCTATATGCAGGTCTCTAGGTTAAGGCTAACTGTTCTTTCTATAAGAGACTCAGTCTCTGTTCCTCCAAACTGAATCAAAGGCTGCTGCTGCTGCTGCTGACTTTGATGACTTCATCAGAATGGACAAGTTTTGTCTGAATTTCTCTTTTTTTTTTTTTTGTTACCTGATAACAGCATATAAAAATTCAAGCTTACCAAGAAGGGAAATTGAGGAGGGGAGAATGATCATTCACAGGATCATAGCTTTAGAGCTCGAAGGGATCTTGGATTTCTTTCTTGGATTTTGGAAGTCTAGTCCACCCTCCCTCAGCTGATGGATAAAGGAACTCTGTTCCAGAGAGATAAGTGATTGGCTCAAGGTGATATGGGTAGAAAATGGCAGGTCAGCTTCAAGCAGATTGTTGACTTTATGAAATAATTATGAATTATTCTTACAGAAACTAAATCTTCCAACTATTTTTGCTTAAGTTGAAACATTTCTACAAAGCCTTTTTTTTGCCCTCCTCAAATGGTACCATTTAACTTTCGAACTATAAATGTATATATATATATATATATGTGTGTGTGTGTGTGTGTGTGTGTGTGTGTGTGTATATAAAACTTTCCGACTATAAGTATGTATATATGTATATGTTACACACAATTATAAGCATATGCGCACACACATGTATCTCACATGTAAGTCCCCATAGTAATTTAAACTCTCAACTTTCCTGCCTCAGGAGTAGGAACCCAATTTCTAAAGGCTTCCTAAACTCTTTTCCTGCTGAGCATCAGAAAGATTTAGCATCATCAGTCTCAAAGGAGTAAGTGGCATTATACAATTAAGACCAACCAGATTCCAGTTGGTCTCTTGAAAGAGGGGTAATGGATTCAAGATACAGAAGAAGACTATGTTCTCAGGCAGCCAGCTGGAGAATCTGTTTTTCTTTCTTTCTTTCTTTTTTTAAACCCTTGTACTTCGGTGTATTGTCTCATAGGTGGAAGAGTGGTAAGGGTGGGCAATGGGGGTCAAGTGACTTGCTCAGGGTCACTCAGCTGAGAAGTAGCTGAGGCCGGATTTGAACCTAGGACCTCCCATCTCTAGTCCTGACTCTCACTCCACCGAGCTACCCAGCTGTTTTTCTTGATTATGCGTATTTGTTACAAGGGCTTTCTGGATTTCTTTTAATAGAAAAGTCCCTCCGTACATTTGCAGTGGGATTCGATTTACCAAAATAA
Organism: Gracilinanus agilis; assembly: GCF_016433145.1. Taxonomy (NCBI): domain Eukaryota; kingdom Metazoa; phylum Chordata; class Mammalia; order Didelphimorphia; family Didelphidae; genus Gracilinanus; species Gracilinanus agilis. The sequence continues at coordinate 5,605 of NW_025367395.1, read as the reverse complement.
TTTACAAACAATTTTCCATAAACACACTTATTGCATAAATGAAGGTCTACCAGTGTTTGTTCTAGGATTTCAAGTCTGTAATCAACTTCTGAGGCTTCCCCCTCCTAGGAGAGAAAGTGGTGAGGTCACAAAATTTTCTTTTTGGCATGTGAGAAAAAGTCAATTGAACATTTCTGCCTCTGTGGTTCTGTTCTTGGAGATGGCAATTATTTTGGTCTTTGGATGATTTGGAATGTTCTGTGGCTACAAAACCATGAAACGCTATCATTTCAGAACACTAAAAATTGTAGGGGTCTCAAAAGGCAAAACAGATGGCGGACATAAGCCAATTGCAAATGGATATAAAGGACATTGTTCAGGATATTTATGATTGGGAAAAGAAATGGTTCTCTCATGTGGTAAGAGAAAGGGATAACAAAATGATGGACAGCTCCCAGGCCCCTTGAATTATTTGTTTTGAAATAGATTAATGTCTCCATTGAGTTCCTACTGAAGGGCACTAAACAGAATGAGAAGGCATGAATGAGATGAGTACCACTACTTTGCTGGTGGAAGAATGTTCTCAAATATGATCAAAGATCCACTGAAGTCTAGCTGTGTCTGTATCTTATCCTCATACCGGTCTATAGCCTCTTCAAGGACTCGTAAGATAAAGTACTGTGCCCTAAAGTCTTGGTGCTGCTTAAATTTATTAAAGCTTATTATCACTAAGACTTTAGGGACACACTGAAGTAGAAATGTAAGGGACCTCTGAGACCATTCTAGTTGAATCTCTCTGTCTTACAAATGAGGGAACTGAGGCCAAGAAAAGAAAAAATGATCTGTCCAACATTACATAGGTAGCAGGGGGAATGGGAATTGGGATTTGAACCCAAGTCCACTGATTTCAAATCCAGAGGCTTAACTGTCTTACCTAAATTATATACCTAACCAAATACCTGGCATCATGTTCTATACACAGTAGGAACCAGAAAGGGCCTTTATAGTATGAATGAGCACTTCAAATACTACATCTATCTCAAATACTTAAAAAATTGTTTTATAACATCATGAGAATAATTTTAAAAAGTCATCAAAATCATATCATTTGGGGGCAACTGGGTGGCTCAGTGAATTGAGAGCCAGGCCCAGAGACAGGAGGTCCTGGGTTCAAATCTGGCCTCAGACACTTCCTAGCTGGGTGACCCTGGGCAAGTCACTTAACCCCCATTGCCTACCCTTACCACTCTTCTGCCTTAGCACCAATACCCAGTATTGATTCTAAGATGGAAGGTAAGGGTTTAAAAAAAAACCACATCATTCTCCAGAATCTAAATTTTCCAACTTCTTTTGCTTAAGTTGAACATCTCTACAAAGTCCCTTTTTGCCCTCCATTTTAAACTATACTATTTAACTTTCCAACTATATATGTATATATGTACACACACACACACACACACATATATATATATATATATATATATATATAACAACACCACTAAGTCCCTATAGTCATTTGAACCTCCAACTTTCTTGCCTCAGGAGTAGAAACCCAGTTTGTTTGTTTGTTTTTAAACTCTTACCTTCCATCTTAGAATCAATACTGGATATTGGTTCTAAGGCAGAAGAGTAGTAAGGGTAGGCAATGGGGGTTAAGTGACTTGCCCAGGGTCACCCAGCTGGGAAGTGTCTGAGGCAAGATTTGAACCTAGAACCTCCCATCTCTAGGCCTGGCTCTCAATCCACTGAGCCACCCAGCTGCCCCCCCCCCAGAAACCCAGTTTCTTAAGGCTTTCTAAATTCCTTTTCTGTTAGCCACCTGAAAAACATTTAGCATCATCAATCTGAAGGAGTTAGTGGCTTTATGCCCAGGTAGGACCCCAAGTCCAGACCAGCCCCACTTAACTGAGCACAGGTGTGGACCTCTCCTTCCCTGTAGACCAGACTGCCTCCCCTGTGCAGTCCCACAACTCACCCCTCCATTCTAAAGTGAGCTTTGTTTCCCAGAAGAGGTGGTAGATTTTCCTACCAACCTGCATATCCCACCCAATGTGCCAGACAGCCTCTCAAATTGAACCCCACAGACATAGGAAACAAGAAAGATAATGGAGTCATTCTTCCTGCATTGCTTGAAATCCTAGAACTAAAGGTCTGGAAGAGCAGCCTCCTGGGAATCACCACCGCTCACTCTTCAATGGGTTTTTGGGTGGGCATCATTAATAAGAAGGGAAAGCGTACCCACTACGGGTATCTTAGGAAACAATGAAAGCTTTAAGAGAGGGGGAGGAAAGGTGGGATATTCTCTCCGCTCTCCCCATCTCTGACACCTGTGTTGACCTCTACTAAAGAGGTAGTTTGGGAGTGAAGATGAGGGAAGCCACAATCACTCCTATTCCCATTCCAGATGAGTAGGCACCAGCTGAAAGCGTTCCTCTAATGCTAGCCAAGCCCTGCTTGGAGTGAGCAGCGACTGGGATAGGATCCCTTCGCCAAGACTTAGCTTAGGGGACAAGGGCATCCGAGCAGCGCCTGAAGTTTGGGTTTCCAGGCTAAGAACAAAACCAAGCCCCTCGGCTGCCTTTCCAGCGCCCGGGCTAAGAGAACTCTGGGAGTCCTTGATTCCGGGGTGGGCTAGGAGTTGAGGTTCGCGGCGGCCTGAGCAGAAGCTGACTGTCCGCCGCGGCCGTGCCCAGTATTTCCCGAGCACCTGCGCGGCGGGCTCGGTGAGAGCTTTGAAAAGCTCTAGCCCAGCCCAGAGCGTGGGTTCGGAGTTCGGAGGCCGGCCTCTCTTCTTAGGGCTAAGAGCCCTAGAAGTTCGTGGGAAGGAGCCCTGAAAGTTCACTTTGGGGCCCCTGAGGATAAGGAACAATGGAAGGGAAGGAAGAGGATTTATAGAAAGTCCTTCAACCAGACCCCGCTGACTACTGATTCTAATCTAAAGTGATGAGGGGGGCCAAGCAGCCGGGATCCCCACCCACTTCACCAGCGGGGAGGGCTTAAGGTCACTCTTGCTTTTCCCTTATACTAGGCCTGTGCTTGCAGCTGGCTAGCACTGCTCCGCTACTACCCCTGCCCCTGCCCCAGCTCCAGAGCACAGATGCCTGGGAGATTTGCTTTTAGCACTTAACCCTTTGCCTCTATTTCTTCTTCATACTGGGGGAAATAGAGTGAAGTCTTACTTTCTCACCATCTAGGCGTATCTGAGCTGACTTCGGGAGCCCAATAAACAAGTATTCGTTGTGAACTGTCCTATCTAGTCCTGAGGCCCAGAATTTAGAAATGGTCGTGGAGGAGACATTTTAACCTTAGGGAGAGTGTTAAGAGAGCAGGCAGCGGCAAGGGCTCTTAACCAGGTCTGGGTCTCTGAACTTGGTTGAGGGGAAAATCAAATCTTAATTTTCACTAACCTGAAAAAGAAACTTAGCATTTCATTTGATTATTTAAAAAAATTTTTTTCTTCTGAAAAGGGATCCATATAGGCATCACTGGACTGCCAAAAAAAAAAAAAAGAATTCATGCTCTAGAGTGATCCACCAGAGAATGAGAGTCTGCCAGGGAAGATGTACAATGAGAAAACTTTTAAAGAAATCCTATGGCTGATTCCACACCCCAAAGACATCAGGGAAAGATCCCAGGAAAGGAGGCTAGCTAGGTCCTGTCCAGCCTGGGCTCAAACACAAAGAGACTGACAAAAATAATCTGGAAATGGAATAACCAAATCCTTTGCTGATCTAAAGTCTCTTTGGTGATCTAGTGCATAGGGCTTCGGAATTGCTGTCATAAGACTTGGGTTTCAATTCCCTCTTGGGACACTATCCTTCAGGTGTGAGACCATGCATGGGTAAGTCACTGAAGCCATCTGGGCTTCAATTTCCTCTTTTATAAAATGGAACTTGTAATGCTTTGTAAGACTCTCAAGGCTGCTTTGATGTTCAAATGAGATAATGTACATAAAATGCTTTATATATGTTAATACACAATGAAACCAAAGCCAGGCAGCTTATGGGAAGGCAAGAGAGAGTGAGACCGGTATGAGAAGAAAAGATCCCAGTGAAGACTAGGAAAAAGTGGAATTAGCTATTTAGAGAATTCTAGGGAAAACCTATGCCTGGTAATAGCTTGAGGAAATCGATGTAGCCTAGTTGCTAGAATGGTGGGCCTGGAGTCAGAAAGACCTGAGTTCAAATTCAGCCTCAGATACTAGTAGTGTGACCCCGGGCAAATCATTTAACATTTGTTTGCCTTAATCCTCTGGAGAAGGAAATGGCAAAACACTTCAGTATCTTTACCTAGAAAACCCCCTGGACCAGTGATGGGCAAACTTTTTAAAGAGAGGGCCAAAGGAAAAGAAATGTTCATCTGTCAGTCTGTTTCTAAGGCAACTCTTTGGAAGTTTCATTGTATTATATTATTGTATTCCTCAGATTAAGAATAATGTTGGCCATAGTATAGAACATTTCAGGACGCCCCCATCTGTCTCCGGGCAGTAGTTTGCCCATTACTGCCCTGGACAGTATGGCCTACTGAGTTTCCAAGAGTCAGACACAATTGAATAGCAACAACAAAAAAATAATAGCTTTCATCACAATTGCTTCATGAGGTTGGTCAGTCACACAGGCCAAATATCACTTGAGCTGAGGGTCTGAGTGGTGAAAGAGGCTACTAAATGGACCCACGGGGGACTCAAATCCAGGTCTTCAGGCTCTCTAAATTCTATGCACTTTCACTCACCCTACGCTAGATTAAAATGTACTTAGAACACTGAATTTATAGCAAAGTTCTCGAATTCTTCTCAGGAGGCTGCAGATCTGAAACGTGTGCAGATGTGCCTAAAACTCTTTCCCCTCTTAATTCGAACCCTCCCCACCCCTTTACTTCTTCTTAAAGTCTTAATCGCAGATACTAAAACCCAGCTCTCTGGCTCTGTAATGGCATGTGGGAAGAGAAGAATTGATTGAAGGAACTTTTTTTTTTTTTTGGAGAGCAGTCAGAGGACAGAAATAAGTATTTTTGTAACACAGCCTCGTTGACTGACAATCTCCTGTGCAGCAATTTGAGGGCCTCTTGTCGGGCCACTACTTGAGGGCATCCTTGTTGGGAGGTCTCTTACCCTCCAGTAGTATCCACCTTCCCCACTCGTATCTTGCCAGCACGTGCCTTGAGCCGACCATCCATCTCCCTTAACCAGGCCCTAGCCACCTCAGAAGTGAAGAAGGGGGTGGCGGGAGATTTAGAGGGTGGCCTCATTAGGAAGGTGTGCTCTGCCCCCGAGGTTGATGGATTGGGGGGGGGCGGGAAGGCCGGGGTTGGAAGGTGTGGAGGGAGCTGCAGAGCTGGGAGTGAGTGGGGAGAAAGACTGATCTGTTTCCAGAAGATGGGCTAGTTTGGGCTGCCACACGGAGGAGGGAGGGGGAGAATATGCGCTGCGGAATCCACTGGAATCAGCTTCAGAGAGAGGCATCGCCTTTCCAAGTCCCGCATCCCTCCAGCATCCCCCCTCCCCTTCCATTTATCTGAGCGAGCTGCTGCCTGGGCGGTCAACTGAGATTCTGAGAGCTCCTCGCCCTCTCTCCCCCTCCTCCTCTTCCCTTTCCCTCTTTTCTCCAGCCCCACAGCCCCGCTGCAG
>NW_025367394.1:0-2177 GCF_016433145.1 Gracilinanus agilis | reverse complement strand
ATCAAAAAGGAAAATCAAAAGCTTATAACAGAAAACCAGTCTCTAAAAACAAGAATTGGGCAAGTAGAAGCCAATGATCTCTCAAGACAGCAAGAACAAATAAAACAAAGTGAAAAGACTGATAAAATAGAAGGACACATGAAATATCTCAATGAGAAATTGACAGATCAAGAAAACAGGTCTAGAAGAGATAATCTGAGAATCATTGGTCTTCCTGGAAAAGCAGAAATTAATAGAAATTTGGACTCCATACTAAAAGAAATTATTCAGCAAAACTGCCCTGAAGTTCTACAACAAGAGGGCAATATAGACATTGAAAGGATGCATAGATCACCCTTCTACACTAGACCCTGAAAAGACAACCCCAGGGAATAAAATAGCCAAATTCAAAAGCTTCCAAATAAAAGAAAAAATTTTACAAGAAGCCAGAAAGAGACCATTCACATATCAAAGAGCACCAATCAGGATCACACAGGATCTGGCAGCCTACACACTAAAAGACCGCAAGGCTTGGAATATGATTTTCAAAAAGGAAAGAGAACTGGGTCTATAACCAAGGATCACCTACCCATCATAACTGACTATATACATCCAGGGGAAAGATTCTATCTTCAACAAGATAGAAGATTTCCAAGTATTTGCACAGGAATAAATGGAAAGTTCGATATTCAACCATAAAAATCAAGAGAAACATAAAAAGGTAAATAAGAAAGAGAAGGGAAAGCAAGAAAACTCATATTTTTTTTTAAATTTGCCTCTTTAAGGGCTTCAATAAGATCTAAATATTTCTATTCCTATGTGGAGAAATGTTATACATAATTCTCTATAGTGAATTCTATTCACTATTATAGTAATTAGAAGAATTATTCATAGGGAAAGGTTGAAACACTAAATGGTCTAAGATGATATGGGAAGTGGGAAAGAGGGGGGGTGAATAGTAGAGGACACCAAGAGAAACTTGAAGGAATAAGAAAAATAGGATATTCTATTAAACACAAAGGACACGGAAAGGGGATGGGATGAATACTATTATAAGAAAGAGAGGAAGAGAGCATTAAGAGGTAATATTTAAACCTTACTCTCAGTGTAATTAACCTTGAGAGGAAAGAGTAGCTATATTATCCATTGGGATATAAAATTCTATCATACCTACTGAGAAAGTCAGAAGGGATAAACCTAGGGGAGGAGAGGAGTGGGGAAGTCAAAAAAGGGAGGGAAGAAGAAGGGGGAGGGAGTTCATCAGGCCTTAAAAATAAAAAGAGGGGAAAATTAAGGGAGAGGGTAGAAAGGAAAGTAAATCAAGGGAGGTGACAAGGATTACTGGCTTAAAGCAAACCACTGGTTTAAAAGGAAATAGTGTAAGAAGAAGGAGTAGAATTAGGGGAGGATACCAAAATGTCAGCGAATACACAACTGGTAATTACACCTCTGAATGTGAATGGGATGAACTAGCCCATAAAAAAGAAGCAAATAGCAAAGTAGATTAGAAACCAAAATCCTACCATATGTTGTCTAAAATAAACACATATAAGGTGTGTGGACATACACAAGTTTAAGGTTAAGGGCTTTAGCAGAATCTTTTGGCCTTCAAATGAGAAAAAGAAAGCAGGAGTCGCAATTTTGTTTTCTGACAAAGCCAAAGTAAAAATAGATATGATTAAAAAAGACAGGGAAGGTAATTACATTCTGATAAAAGGCAATATAGACAACGAGGAAATAATAGTGCTCAATATATATGCACCAAATAGCATAGCATCCAAATTCATAAAGGAGAAACTGGCAGAACTCAAGAAGGAAATAGAAAGTAAAACCATACTACTGGGAGATCTAAATATTCCTCTTTCAGATCAGGATAAATCAAACCAAAAAATAAATAAGAAAGAGGTAAGAGAGGTGAATGAAGTCCTAGAAAAATTAGATTTAATTGATATGTGGAGAAAAATAAATAGGGACAAAAAGGAATACATCTTCTTTTCAGCTGCACATGGTACATTCACAAAGATTGACCATGTAATAGGGCATCGAAAAATTGCAAACAAATGCAAAAGAGCAGAAATAATAAATGTAACCTTCTCAGATCATAATGCAATAAAAATAATAATTAGTAAGGGCACCTGGACAGGAAAATCAAAAACTAATTGGAAATTAAATAATATGATTCTCCAAAACCAGTTAGT
>NW_025367393.1:0-6660 GCF_016433145.1 Gracilinanus agilis | reverse complement strand
TTCCTTCCTTCCTTCCTTCCTTCCTTCCTTCCTTCCTTCCTTCCTCTCTATTTCTTTCAACCTTCTTTTTTTCTTCTGCTTTTCCTTCTCTTTCCTTTCTTCTTTCTTTTTAAAATTTGTTTTGTGGCAAGCTTGTCTAGAATTGTAATTAAGTAGACCTCTTTCATTTTTATAAGCTGTATAATTATGAAGAAGTCACTTACCACTAGCAAGCCTCAGTTTCCTTGTAGGCAAAATGGAGCTGGTGATATGTATAATAAGTACCTCTCCCATTAGTTTTAAAACTTTGATGTGTATTGAGTGCATTGAATACTTGGAGTGTTAAGTAAATGCCAACTACCATTACAGATTTAGCATATAGGTAGCATAAGCACTGCTAAATAAACACCAGGATGCTTAGAGGGAACCAAGAAAGCCCATTTGGAAACCAAAGTCAGCATCACCAACCTGTTATATCATCTTGCACTCTGGATAAGCATCCCCCTTCTTCAATGTAGGTTACAACTCAAGACTTTTCTATCCATCAAGAGCTGATGAAGCATTAAGGAGTCACTGCTTTTATAAAAGGTTGTCTGCTTACTGTATTATTAGGAGTTTTTAATTATTGCCTATTTTAGATGACAGAAGTTGAACGTGACTTTGATGTTTACCTTAACCAGTATAGGGAAGTGGGTAGTAGTATGTATAAATATGTTTGATTTCAGTGTCTATATCTCAATTAGAACCACTTGATAAACATTTATTATTTAATTTAATTTTGACTTCTTGTCCTCCAACATGTTATCTTTTGTTAAATTTTATTTTTTAAAATATTTTTCCATGTTTATATGATTTATTTTCTTTCCTTCCTCTCTTCCCTCAACTCTCCCACAGCCTATATGCAATTGCACTGGGTTGTACAAATGTTATCACTTGATACCTATTTCCACATTATTCATCTTTACCATAGAGCCAAAACTCCAAATCATATAACCATATTAATAAGTGATAAGTTTTTCTTTTGTGTTGGTAAACATTCATTAATGTGTTTGGCTTATCATTTATTTTATATTTTATAATTAATTAATAGTATCTTAAATGAATACATTTTGTAGTGCAATGTAAAATGAATCCTTTGTGCTTCACTGTGGTCCTTAAGAGGTCTAGTAAACCAGTAGTCTCAAACTCAAAGAGAAATAGTGGTCACTAAACTATATGTAAGGGTTCCTGAGGGTTGTATATCAACTACAAAAATCACAAATTAGCATTATCTGTATTTTATTGTAATTTTATTTATTTTGCTAAATAGCTCTTAGAACATTTTAATCCACTGGGACAATGTTGTCATTACTTGTAAATTTAATCCACTGGGACCTTATTGTCCTACTGAGGGTGCAGTATTTGACACTTCTGAACTAGACTATAATCCATTTGAGGACAGGATTTATCACTGACTACCACAGTGTTCTGAATATTGTCTGCATTATTAACTTGATAGGAAAAATATTCAAATAAGAATTCTTATTGGGATGTGATATGCTTATTTTAGCATTACTGCCAAAAAGTATAAGCATTTATTAGAGATTAGCAGTTCTAAGTTAACCATGCTCATGAGTTCAATTAAATACTCAAGAGGCTTTGGGGAATCAGAAGGTTACTGCTGACTAGGAAAAAAAGATTAGTAACCGATGAACAGCTTTGCTCTACCAATAAGTCTCAAACCGAGGCATCACTTTTGTCAGAAGCACCGCAATTTTCCTTATGGTCATGGTTCAATTATATGTTCTTATATAATTGAAGAATCAGCTTTACATATAAAATGTTTTTTTTCCTTTTGCTCTTCGGTGACAATGTGGATATTTTTACTTTCCTATTTTTGCTTCAAGGTTTAATTTTCATAATTTTCCCTTGTGGCTTCATATTACTTATTAATGACTATTCTTTATCTTTTTCTACTTTTCCAAATATATCTGAAATGGAATATGGCTCTTTTAATCAGATTGTATCCACCTAGGGAAGTTGGTCTGACTTGTTTCATGTTGTCTCTATCATCTTAGAGGAAAACTCAATAATACTCCTGTTGCATAAAAGACAATAACAAAAGTATTTGGCAAATTGAGTGTCTCCTTTGTCCCCATTGGTTAATGTCCCTCCCTCAACCATTTCATATCAAGTCAGATCAATTATTATGTGTAGGCCTGAGAAAGTCACTTAGAGAGACAGTAGAGTATGGTGGATGGACTCCACTGAATCATTTTATAAGCCTCATGATTGATATCAATTTAGCCAATGCATCCTTGGGCATATAATTTAGTGTTTATTTCCTTAACCATAGGATAGCACCATTCCTGCTTTACTTGCCCTCTCTAACTTTTCTCCTGGAATGTGAAGATTTTATCTGAAAGTAAATTTATTTATTTTTTAAGTCCATTTAATAATTTAATTAGGAATATTTTTCCATAGTTACATGATTCATGTTCTTTCCTTCCCCTCCTCCCACCCCTTCCCAAAGCCAACACACAATTCCACTGCGTTTTACATGTGTCATTGATCAAGACCTATTTCCATATTATTGATATTTGCACTAGGGTGATTGCTTAGAGCCTACATCCCCAATCATATCCCCACCGAAACATGTGATCAAGTTTTTCTTCTGTGTGAAAGTAAATTTAAAGAAACCAAAGCTCGCACTGATTTTGGATTCTTAGACTATGGCCAATCACCCAGTCAAGCTGACAGTTTTTAGAGCTAGACTTTAGCCCTCTGTCTATCATCTCACCACTATCTAGTGCCTGAGTCTTTAAAAGCTTTAAATGATCAATTCAGAATAATGACAATTCCATGACTGACAGCTTTGATTTCTCCAAGGTTTTATTCTAATAATAGCCCATTGACTAGAAAGGCTACTGCCCAGATCTCATGAAACTGAGGCATGAGTAACCTCTCATCTGCCCAAAGAGTAACCTATACACTATTTTTTATCCTGATAGAGTCAACCCCATATTTTCTAATCTTAGATAACTGTTTATTTTTCCAACTAATACACAGAGGGCAGAGAGCAGAGTGTTTCATTGCTTTGCTATTGCCAGCTGATGTTGTAGAGATTTCTTTTCTTTTTCTGCTGCTGAAATAATCTTAGCCTTTTCTTCTCACTGATAGTCATCTGCCTCTTTTCTGGGAAATGCCAAAAAAACCAGTATATAGAGTCAAGAGATATAGATCCTTTACAAGCAGTTAACCAAAGCTCTAACATGGTCAAGGACCTCATTTTTCTTTCCCAGATAACACCTGGACAGAATGTTCTTTCCTCACAGAAAGCCTAAAGTCTCCACAGATAACCCTTGTCACTTAACTTTTATATAACCAGTCCCACCACCAAACACATTCTTGTGCCTGCTATTAATTCAGTTTCAGAAGCTTGTTACCCACTCTAGCCCATGAGATTGAAGCCCTCTGAGATTTCCGCTGTTACCATAATTGTAGTTATTATGAACTGTCCACCATCCTAAACTTATGATTCATCTTGGAGTAGAGATGTCCCTTGTTTCACCTAGTGAGGCTGCCTTCATAGCGTTTCTCCTTCATGTTCTTCTCTACATTCTTACAACCTCTACCTAATCTCATAAAAAATTACCTGGACTCTTATACTACCCTTCCACTTAGTTTTTCTGCCTCTCATCTAGGGGTTCTTTATCTTTGTGTGTGTGTGTGTGTGTGTGTGTGTTTGTGTGTATGTGTGTGCATGTGTGTGTTTGTGTGTATGTGTGTGCATGTGTGTGTGTGATGGACTTCTTGGGACAGTCTGGTGAAGTCTATAGACCTTTTCTCGGAATTATGTTTTAAAATAATTAAAATAAACCATAAATGATTATAAGGGGAAAGATTACTGAATTATAGCTATCATCATGTTTTAAAAAGTTCATGGTTATAAGATTAAGAACTCTACCTTTTGTGTCTCTCCTCTCCCATTCTTCTATATAGTTGCCATTTTTAATTAAAAAAAATCACTATGGTAGCCCTTGCTCAAGAAGCTTCTGTAAGTCTTTCTTGCCTATAAAGTCAAATACAAACTCCTTTCTCTGGCATTTAAAGCCCTGGAGAATTTTGTTTTAGCCTGATTTTGTGGATTTGTCATCTAGTGTTCACCTTCATGCCCTATAAGCTCCATTTAAACTAACTTGCTATTTAACATACCCAGCATTCCATGTCTTTGTCTCTGTTTAGGGGCTGTTTTTAATCTTTGGATGATTCTGCTCTCATTTCTGCATTTTAGGATCTCTTGCTTCCTTCAAAGCTCTTCTTGAATGTTTCTTCCTACATGGAGTTTTTTTTTTTTCTGCTTTCCCTTTCCTCCATTCTAGGTATTGTCACTTTATCAAATATTTACTTTCAATGCATAATGTATTTATTGTATGGGCAAGATGTTTTCTTCCAATAGCCTGTGGGTTCCATGAGGCCATCAGCTCTGACATTTTTTGTCTTTTTATTCCCAGTGTCAACCACATTGCTTGGCATATATATGTTGTTGTTTCGTTGGTTTAGTTGTACCTGAAATTTTGTGCCTCCATTTGGGGTTTTCTTGTCAAAGACACTACAGCCATTTGTCATTTCCTTCTCCAGATCATTTTACTGTTGAGGAAACTGAGTCCAACAGGATTAAGTGATTTGCCCAGACTCAGAAAGCTAGAAGGTGTCTGAGGCTAGATTTGAATTCAGGAATACGGGTCTTCCTGAATTCAAGTCTAGAACTCTATTAACTGTGCCACCTACCTACTCAAGCTTAATAAATACTTGCTGATTGAGTAACAGAAAGCTACTCCCTTCATCTCATTGACATGCCTTGTTGAGGTCTGCTTTTTCGATTGGAGCTGAGTGTATGTGGGGAATGGAGTTTTTTTATTTTTAAATTTTATTTAATTAATTAATTTAGAATATTTTTCCATAGTTACAAGATTGATCCTCTTTCCCTTCCCTCCTCCCACCCCCTCCTGAAGCCAATGTGCAATTCCCCTGGGTTGACATGACAATGACATGTGTCATTGATCATGACCTATTTCCATATTATTAATATTTGTACTAGAGTGATCAGTTAGAGTCTATATCTCCAATCATATCCCCATCAAACCATGTGATCAAGAAGTATTTTTTTCTTCTGTGTTTCTACTCCCTCAGTTCTTTCTCTGCATGTGGATGATGTGCTTTCTCATAAGTCCCTCAAAGTTGTCCTGGATCATTGCGTTGCTGCTAGTAGAGAAGTCTTTTACATTAGATTTTCTGCATCAATTCCTGGAGGTCATTCTAATTCACATGGAATTCCTCCAGTTCACTGGAATGGAGTTGTTTTGATACACTCATTCCACATAGCTTGAAGGTTACATAGGATATAATCTTAAAATATTTACTAGTTGAATGCCTCAGTTTTCTTATCTATATAATGGAGCTAATAATAGCACTCGTTTTTTAGAATTGTAAGAATTTGGCAAACCTAAAAGAGTTACACAAATGCTAGCCGTCATCGCAATGAATAAGATAATGATGAGGATGAGGATGTTTGCTATTTGCCAGATGCTGGGCTAAGCAAGAATAAAAAGAAGTAGCAAAAATTGTCCCTTGCCTTCTAGGAGTTTGTAAACTATGGTAAAGATAGCAGGTCCACATGTAGACACATAAACATAAGCTACATTTAAAGTAATAGTTATCTTCAAACAGTTCAAACTCTGTCATATAGAAAGAGGAGTAGTTTAATTTTGTATCATTCCAGAAGATAGAACTAGAATTAGTAGTTAAACATTATAAGGAAACAGATTTTATCCTGATTTAAGAAATAGCTTAATGACCATCAAAGAATGTAATGCATTACCTTATGAGGTATTCTGGAACAGGAAATATTCAGTGTCAAAGAATGGGCTTTGAATAGTTCCACGTTCTTTATGGCCCCTATACTCCATCCCAGCTTTCATCACCAGGAACAAGGTATTACTTAAGACCTACATTAAACTTATCCTTTATAAGCTGACCTTTCCTATGTCTCATTCTCACAATTCCCTGACCTGTGCTTACTGACAAAATATATAATTTATTTTACATACATAAATATAATAACAAAATATATGAACTATATGTAAAATATAAAAATTTTATATGAAATATATGAAAAATATACATTAATAAAGGGAAATGATTTATGTAATGCTAATATGATAAATTATCATTTTAGAACATGGATACCAAATATATTAATATATTGCTCCTCATTGGAAAATTAATTTTATTTGTTTTTAAAATCCTTTCCTTCTGCTTAGTATTGGCTCCAAGTTTTTGTTTGAAGATAGAAGTGTGGTAAGGGCTAGGCATTTGGGGTTAAGTGACTTGGCCAGGGTCATACAATCAGGACATATGTGATGCTAGATTTGAATCCAAGAACTTCTGTCTTCAGGCTTGACTTTCTATCCAATGAGTCACTTAGCTACCCAATGGTAAAATTAATTTTAAGAGGGAATATTTTGAAGGTAATATTACAATTCAAAAATGAGAGTCTATTAGCCAGAAAGATAGTGTAGGGAAATAATTCCAGATCAAGAGAGCCTTTTAATCTCCAAATCAAAAGCAATAATGAATGAATCATTCAATCAACAAGAATTTATTAGGTATCAATATATATGTATATATGTATATATATAT
>NW_025367392.1:0-2090 GCF_016433145.1 Gracilinanus agilis | reverse complement strand
GGATCAGGACCGCTGCGCAAGTCCAGCCCTGGGCTGAGGCCAAGGAGTTGTGGGAACAAGGTCTCTGCCTCCAGGGTCCCAGCCCCCTCCTGGAGGTGATGACATCCTTCCCTCCGGCCCCCTCCACCACCGCCCTCTCCGCAGCATCTGCGTTGCCAGGCAACAACTTCCCGAAATAGCCTGGCGCCTCCACCCCCCCCGCGGCCCCCACCCCTGGGAGTGACTTACATCACCCAGGAGACTGCAGCGGCCCAGGCGGCTCTCGGATGCCTCAGTTTCCTTCTCTTCCTTCCCATCCCCCATGGCGCCCCCACCTCCAAGCCCCTGGGGTTCTAGATAAGGAAGCCGGCCCTGAGCCAGCAGAGGGGGCCTAGCTCAGCTCCCGCAGCTGAAAGCAGGCCAGCCTGGGATGGGAAGCGTCCCTGTTACCAAGGCCACTGGTTTCATCGGAGCACCGTTCAGTAGCACCTGCAAATATCCCCATTTTTACAGAAGAAAAAACTGAGGCCCAGAAAAGGGAAAGAGGACCTCTCTCAGCTAGAGAACCAGAGGCAGGTAGTTTGCTCAGGGGGGAAGAGAGCCAGGCTTAGAATGAGGAGATGGGTTCGAATCTGACCTTAGACACCTAATGTGACCCTGGGCAAGTCACTTAACCCCAAGTACCTGGCCCTTGCTGCTCTTCTGCCTTAGATTTGATACCAAGGTTCGGTTAAAAAGAAATCTTTTGACCAACTCTAGTGTAGCTCACTAGCAGGACAGAAAAGGCAGAAAGTGGCTGCGTGCCTCTGGCTGTGTCACTGCCCCTGGGGGGACCGCCCCCAATGGGGGGGCAGCCTGAGACCTCGGGAGGAGGCAGCCCCTTCGGGCAGCTTCAGAGCAGGGGACACGAGAGCTGGGCCCAAGAGCCTCCGAGCCCCTCCTAGCCCACCCTGGCTGGTGACAGCCTGGCTCTGGAAGTGGGGGGGCCCCAAGAAGTCACTGCACCCCATCATGTGTCCCTCCTTCAGTAGGCTGGGGGCAGCTGGGCAGTCATAGTCACGTAAAGATCCCAAAATTTTATTGTTTTTGATACATTCTCCAGGTCCCTCCCCCCACCCTCCCCGCTATACAGAATAAGGCTGATCGAGTCCTCCCCCACCCCCACCCCCGAGTTCCAGTTGTGTTTGGTTTGGGCCCCCGGCGGGAGCATGGACAGGGTGGGCGAGGCCGTGGGGAGGGGCAGGAGGGGGCAGTAGGCACTTGTAGAGAGAGAGACTCGGCCCGGAGGGCAATGCCACCTCCCTCCCCACCCCAAGAATTTTTTGGTTAAGTACAAAGTTATTCCCTCCCTTTGCCCACCCCGGCCCAGGCCCGGCGGGCAAGGGCGGCCCAGGCCACGAGCCCGCCGGGCAGGGACTGAGAGACTGTGCTGTGGCCCACAGAGGGGGTGGGAGGGGAGGGAGGTCAAGGCTTCGTTTCCTAAGCTGCAATTATTTTAAATTCCTGTGCACGTCCGAATGGGGAGGGGGAGCCCCCGAGGGGCCCCCCCACCGACCCGGGGTCCCCGCTCCCACCCATTAAAAAAGAAAAAACCGAAGTTAAGTTTATACAAAAGGGAGAGGGAGAAGGCAAGGGTCCAGAGAGGGGCCCAGGAATGTACCCCGGCCTGGAAAGGCTCCCCGAGAGCTGTCTGCTCCCCCGCCCCCCCTCTGGGACCAGGGAGAGGGCAGAATTAAGGCAGCAGAGAACGGGGCAGCCCCCTCAGGAATCGCGGTGCTCCAAGGAGAGCTGGGCAGTGGCATGCTGGAGGTCGGCGCTGACCCGCCTGGGGGCCGCAGGGGTCCCGGCCCGGACCTTCTTGTCGTCCTCCTCGGGCCCCCCGGCCCCCCCGCTCCCCTCCAGGCGGCGGTCCTCACTCCAGCGCCGCTTGAAGCGCAGTTTGAGGGGCATGCACTGGGCGGGGCCGGGGGGCTCCCCGGGCTCAGCCTTGGGGGGCGCGGGGGGCACCCGAGGAGCCTTGAACACCTCTCCGTCCTCGTCGTCGTCGTCATCACTGATGTCGGTCACCTCCACCTCCTCCGACTCGCCCTCCGAGATGGGCTCCACCTTGA
>NW_025367391.1:0-8434 GCF_016433145.1 Gracilinanus agilis | reverse complement strand
TTTTTGTTTGTTAGACTGTTGATATGGTCAATTATGTAGATGGTTTTCCTAATGTTGAACCATCCTTGTATTCCTGGTATAAATCCCACCTGATAATGGTGGATGATCCTCTTGATTACTTGCTGGAGTCTCTTTGCTAGTATTCTATTTAAGATTTTTGCATCTATGTTCATTAGGGAGATTGGTCTGTCATTTTCTTTCTCTGTTTTTGATCTACCTGCCTTTGGAATCAGTACCGTATCTGTGTCATAAAAGGAATTTAGTAGTACTCCTTCTTTGTTTATTATATCAAATAATCTGTATAGTATTGGGATTAGTTGCTCTTTGAATGTCTGATAGAATTCACTTGTGAATCCATCAGGCCCTGGAGATTTTTTCTTAGAGAGTTCTTTGATGGCTTGTTCAATTTCTTTTTATGATATGGGAGTTGTTGATTATTTCTACTAGCTTTTTAGTTGATTCTCTAGGATTTTTTAAGTAGATCATCATATCATCTGCAAAGAGTGATAGCTTAGTCTCCTCATTGCATATTTTAATACCTTCAATTTCTTTTTCTTCACTAATTGCTACTGCTAGTGTTTCTAGTACAATGTTAAATAATAGAGGTGATAATGGGCATCTTTGTTTCACACCTGATCTTATTGGAAAGGCTTCTAATTTATCCCCATTTTATATGATGCTTGTTGATGGTTTAAGATATATACTGTTTATTATTTTTAGGAAAGGACCTTCTATTCTTATACTTTCTAGTGTTTTCAGTAGGAATGGGTGTTTTATTTTGTTAAAATTAGAGTTAATAGATATATGGAGAAAAATAAATAGGGAGAAAAAGGAATACACCTTCTTTTTAGCAGCACATGGAACATTCACAAAAATAGACCATGTAATAGGGCATAGAAACATGGCAAACAAATGCAAAAAAGCAGAAATAATAAATGTAACCTTCTCAGATCATAATGCAATAAAAATAGTTATTAGTAAGAATGCATGGAGAGGCAAACCAAAAACTAATTGGAAATTAAATAATATGATTCTCCAAAATATTTTAGTGAAGGAACAAATCATAGAAACAATTAATAATTTCATTGAAGACAATGACAATGATGAGACATCTTTCCTAAACCTATGGGATGCAGCCAAAGCAGTTCTAAGAGGAAAATTTATATTACTGAGTGTATATATTAACAAATTAGGGAGGGCAGAGGTTAATGAATTGGGCATGCAACTTAAAAAACTAGAAAATAAACAAATTAAAAATCCTCAGATGAAAACTAAATTAGAAATACTAAAAATCAAGGGAGAAATTAATAAAATCAAAAGTAAAGGAACTATTGAATTAATAAATAAGACTAGAAGCTGGTATTTTGAAAAAACAGATAAAATAGACAATGTACTGGTCAATCTAATAAAAAAAAGAAAACCAAATTGATAGTATCAAAGATGAAAAGGGAGACCTCACCTCTAATGAAGGGGAAATTAAGGCAATCATTAAAAACTATTTTACCCAATTATATGGCAATAAATATGACTATCTAGGTTATATGGATGAATATTTACAAAAATAAAAATTGCCTAGATTAATAGCAGAAGAAATAGAATACTTAAATAATCTAATATCAGAAAAAGAAATTGAACAAGCCATTAAAGGACTCCCTAAGAAAAAATCACCAGGGCCTGATGGATTCACAAGTGAATTCTATCAAACATTCAAAGAATAATTAATCCCAATACTACACAAATTATTTGATATAATAAGCAAAGAAGGAGTCCTTCCAAATTCTTTTTATGACACAAATATGGTACTGATTCCAAAACCAGGTAGATCAAAAACAGAGAAAGAAAATTACAGACCAATCTTCTTAATGAACATAGATGCAAAAATCTTAAATAGAATACTAGCAAAAAGAGCCCAGCAATTGATCAAGAGGGTTATCCATCATGATCACGTGGGATTTATACCAGGAATGCAAGGATAGTTCAACATTAGGAAAACCATCCACATAATTGACCATATCAACAAGCAAACTAACAAAAACCACATGATTATTTCAACAGATGCTGAAAAAGCCTTTGTCAAAATACACCACCCATTCCAATTTTGTTATGTTGCCGATGCTTTGGCAAAATTTTTCACATAGACTATATCACCTGGTTGAAAATTATGAAGAGAATAATTCAATGGACCAGATTGAATTAATACTTCCATATCTTGTAATTCTCTTAGCCTCTGCTGTAAAGCACTCAAATATGAAACAATTTGGCAAGCACCTCGTAAGAGTGATGCATGAATAGCTTTATAAGTTTTTGCTTGTAGTGTAGCATGCCCAAAGAGCATCTCGTACAATGATATATGTAGAACCACTCTTGGCCTTGTACATAGGTACAAAGCTATAGGAAGAATATCTGGTCATTTGAGATGAGTTCAGCACAGAGTTTCCCAACCATAGTCTTGAGTTCCCTATTTATGTGCTCCACCTGACCTGAATTTTGTGTGTGATAAGGAACATGATATTTAGTTGTTATTCCTAGATTCTCATAGACTCTTCTAAGGATATCCTGAGTGAAATGAGATCCCTTATCTGAATCTATGGTTAATGGTACATTGAATCTAGGCACAATTTCCTTGAGTCACACTTTCACCACAAAGCTAGCTGTGTTGGTATTTGATGGAAAAGCTTCAGACCACTTAGACTATCAACTATCATAAGACAATATTTGTATCTTCCAGCTTTAGGCATACAGATATAATCAATCTGTAAACTCTCGAATGGACAATATGCTAAAGGTCTACCACCCAAACCTTTCTTTCTGAGTGCACTTTGAATTTTTGACAGATGGAACAACTATTACAGATCTTATTTGCAACAGTACTTATTCCTGGATCAACCCATTGTCTCTTTGGTTTTTGTTTTTTTTGTTTGTTTTGTTTTTTTTTTAAACCCTTAACTTCTGTGTATTGACTTATAGGTAGAAGAGTGGTAAGGGTAGGCAATGGGGGTCAAGTGACTTGCCCAGGGTCACACAGCTGGGAAGTGTCTGAGACCAGATTTGAACCTAGGACCTCCCGTCTCTAGGCCTGGCTCTCAATCCACTGAGCTACCCAGCTGCCCCCAACCCATTGTCTCTTGATGGAATCTACAACAGTTTGTGTGCCAAAATGATCTTTTGTGTGGATGGCTTGACACAAATAGGTATACAAATCTTGTGGTAACAATGGTCTTCCTATATCAGTAATCCATATCCCATGTTCTTTCCTAGCTCCAAATTTATCCTTCCATTTTTGGATATCTGAGTCTATTTAAGCTTTCTCTAGATCATCAGAATCAATAGATGTTACATTCATTACATAAATTGGAGCTTTCTGAGCAGCATACTTAGCAATGATATCAGCCCTACAATTACCTTTAGAGACTGAATCTTGACCACTAGTATGATTCTGACAATGGATTACTGCCAGCTGTTCAGGCTTTTGGATTGCCTCCAACAACTCTGTTATTGTTCCTGCATGAGCTATTGGTTTTCTCAATGCAGTAATAAAACCTCATTGTTTCCAGATCATTCCTGTTGCATGGAAAACAGAAAATGCATACCGAGAGTCCATGTAAATATTTATACTTTTCCCTTCAGCTAGAAGACAGGCTTGCTTCAATGCCCCATAAGTCTGCCCTCTGTGCACTAAAATTACTAGGTATTGAGCCATACCACAGTGTATCAAATTCTGTGACAACTGCAGATCCAGTACATCTGATTCTATTACATAAATATGATGATCCATCTGTGAATAATACCAAGTCTGGATTTTCGATTGGAGTGTTTTTTAAATCCATCCTAGGCATATCCACAAGGTCTACTACCTCAACACATTCATGCAATGGTTCACCGTTCTTAGGTAAATCAGGAAGAAGAGTAGCTGGATTGAATATGCCACATCTCTTCAACTGGGTGTTCTCACTACCTAAGAGAATATTTTCATACTTAGATATTTGTTGGTTGGAATATGCTTGAGTACGAAATTTCCTCATTAGTTCCTCCATTTGATGTGAACAATAAAATGTTAAACCAGATCAGCAGACTTCTGGACTAACACTGCTGCTGCTGCTAGCCCCCTTAGACAGGGTACTGTACCCGCAGCTATTGGATCTAATTGACAGCTGTAGTATCCAATTGGATGATAACTTTGTCCTAGATTCTGTGATACTTTTTGTTTCATTGACAAATAGCTGAAAAGGTTTCTCATAGTCTGGGATTCCTAATGCAGGGGCAGATAAAATTGCTTCTTTCAGCTTATCTAAGGCTAAGCTATGTTCAGCCTTTAGTTTCAAAGGTTCTGATTCCATATTCTTGGTCAGATCTGTTAAACACTTAGTGATCTCACTATATCCAGGAATCTACTCTCTACTGAAGTCAGTAATTCCAAGAATAGCTCTAAGTTATTTTTTAGTTTTAGATGCACTCAATTTCTGGATGTCAGCTATTCTCTTTTGAATGATACTTCTGGAACCCTCTGACAATACAAATCCAAGATATTGCACTAGAGGCAAAACCCATTGTAATTTTGCCTCGGAGATTTTTATGCTCTTGTTTATATAACTCAGTCAAAAGAATCTTACTGTCCCTAAGACACACCTTTGCATTTGGGGATGCTAAAAGAATGTCATCCACAAAATGCACCAATTTACTCTCTTTAAACTTAATGGTTTTTAGATCTTGATTTAGAATTTGAGAGAACTGCCTAGGTCAGTCTGTATACCCCTGTGGAAGACAAGTCCAGGTTCACTATTTCTTCTCCCAAGTGAAGCAAAGATCTTTTGAGAATCCTTGTGAATTGGTATTGAGAAAAACACAGAGGATAAATCT
Source organism: Gracilinanus agilis (assembly GCF_016433145.1). Lineage (NCBI taxonomy): Eukaryota > Metazoa > Chordata > Mammalia > Didelphimorphia > Didelphidae > Gracilinanus > Gracilinanus agilis. The sequence continues at coordinate 3,577 of NW_025367391.1, read as the reverse complement.
ACCATGATGAAATATCTAGTCTGACTTGGAATGGAAGAAATTATAGCAGTTGGACTTGGAACAACTGGATGTGTCTTGATGACATAATCATTTACTGCTCTTAGATCTTGAATAAATTTGTATACAGGTTGACCATTTTCATCGAGTTTGGGCTTTTTTATAGGCAAAATTGGTGTATTAAACTCAGAAAATCATGGTATTATTATTCCTTGTTGGATCAGGGACTCAATAATTGGTCGCACACCATCTTTTGCTTCCTTAGTCAAGGGATATTGAGGTACACAAGGAACTTGTCTTTCCTTTGTCCTCACCCTATCTAGAAACAACACTACATCTGTGGATGATTTTGACCACAAATCCTTAGGCACATCCTGAGGTATTAGATAGATAGTGCCTAGGTCATCCTCTGTATTATTGGAATCTAAGAAAAGCAATGGAAAGGATTTCAAAGATTCCTCTGGGAGATGCAAAGAAATATCACCAGATTCAGTACATTGTATTGTAGCCCTGAATTTACACAGCAAATCCCTGCCTAAAAGATTCATTGGACATCCTGGCATATAAAGGAAAGCATGCTCCATGGAAAGGAGTCTAAAGATTATCATTTTTTGTTGTAATTTAGCTACTTTCTGAGTTATGCCTGCAGCACCAACCAAATCCATTGTTCAACAGCTCTACAATTCTCAGGAAAACTCTGCAAAACTGATTTACTTGCTCCTATATCCACGAGAAGGTCATAGATTTTATCTCCAATAGTTATAGACACATGTGGTTCTGTACTATTGGGAAGTTGGAAAGTTTCTAACACAGGAGCGAAAACAGTAACATCAGAACAAAGCTCAACTATTTCCTGTCCATCCAAGTTAACATAATCTCAAATTACAGATTTTTCCCAGGATTTTGCACCTTTGGTCCTTTTCACCTCTATTCTAGTATCATTGTTCTTATTCACAATCAAATTATCCCTAATCAAATCACAATTTCCATTATTTTCCTTAATTACACAGTTACTAGAACTTCCAACACAATTTACAACACTATTTTTCTTTTTCTCACAATTATTCACAACATTAATTAAATTATTATCAACATCAAGTAAATCATTATCAATCTTGGTCAAATTATTATAATCATTAGTTAAATTACTACTAACAGTGGGTAAACTACCATTAATATTAGGTAAATTACTATTAATTAGGTTAAATTGCTATTAATTAGGTCAAATTACAGTTTACACCATTACCAGTATTTAATTCAGATAATTTAGCATTAACACCATTCAAATTATCATTCATTCTCTTTAAATTATCATTTACATTGATTAAATTATCATTGATTCCATATTAAATTAACTAACACTGATCAACTCATCACCATTATTAATTAAATTTTAATTACCACCAATTAAATCATTATTAACACCAAGTGCAACATTACCATTATCCACAATCACATTATCATTATCTTCAACATATACAATTTCATCAACATTCACTTTATTCCCTTTACCTTGATTAATTACTTTTGAATTTTGGTCACACCTTCATAATAAAGATGTCCCTCCCTTCAGGTTACCATGATTACCATTTCCCTGGACAACATGGCTATATTTCATTCTTTCTCCAGCTTTTATATAGTCTTGCATTGTTGCCATAGTGGGAGCTTGAATACCCTGCCTGGCAAAAGACATTTGGACACTGAAAACTATTCTGTGCATTAAATGCATAATTATTGCCATTATTCTAATTGTTCCATCTGTAACCATTATTGTATCCATTGTATCTATTATTAAATCTTTGTCTATTAATTTTCCCTCTAAATCTACAGTCTTTCACTAGATGTCCAACCCGATCTCACAAAAAACATCTTCTTCGCCTTTGGTACCTTGTATTTACAGATGTATTACTCTCATAACTTGCATTCTTTCTTTCTGAAGCTCTGAGAGCAGCTACTGTTTTGATGTTATTTATTTCCTTTTCCTTGGCCTTAGTATTTGCCTCTCTTAGCTGCTTCCTGAGATCTTCAATCAATATATCTTTCGTATCCATCTCTTGTGCAAAGACATGTCACCTTTCTTTTCAATTTGTCCAAGCTAAAGAGTTCCCAGTCAGAACAATTGTCCTGGAAGACTCTTTTAACTTGGAGGACAACATTCTTTACAAATAGGTGTTTCACATGGTCAGTGGTGGTATCCCGTCTAATATCTAGATCTAAGCGTAATTCCACAACTTCAAATATTCGATCAAGAAACAATTCTGGTGTTTCTTGCTGCACCTGCCTGACCTTCTCAAACTTTGACCAAGAGTTTGGATGCCTAGCATTGTTCTCTAGCACTTTTAGTTTGGCCTTTCTAGCTTGTTTTAGCATCCTAAATGTTGGTATTGAATTTAGTTCCATCTCCTCCCAATTCTCAAGCCAAGGGGTTAATCCATCTGTAGTCCTAGTCTCTTCCACAATCTTTTCTCTATCATGCCTAGACATAACTTCTCCCAAGATATACCACATGCCTGAAAAAATCTGGATCATACGTCTTAATAAAGGACCTGATACTCTTTATACATTTTCCTGGGTCATCATGATAATTAGGGATGTTTCTCTTAATTGTTTCCATTTCTCCTACCTTTAAGCATATAAATTGCTTTATGTGGAAAACTCCATCTTCGCGTACAATCATTAAATTTCGAAGCAGAAACAAATTAACAGAGATGTCACCATTATCCTGGGCTTCCTTTTCTTTCTCTGCCCTAGTACCAGAAACCTTAATAGTATCATTCATTGAAATGTCCTTTAAATGCTGTGCCAGACCAAAGCCAGTGTCCTGAAATCTACCCTGTTTCATATATTCTTCCATGTTGTTAATCTGTATCTGCATCAACATTAACATTAGTTTCAATTCTGACTCTTTGCACCACCAATTTACCAGCACTCTAATGGTATATAACATACATTTTATTCTTTTTTTTTTAAACCCTTAACTTCTGTGTATTGGTTCCTAGGTGGAAGAGTGGTAAGGGTGGTACAACATACATTTTAATAGCCACTCCATTCTATATATTACATAGCCACAAAGAAGCACCACTGGTACGTGTGCTACCATGTCCAACAAAGTTACCTCCCACATTGGCCCTATTCTTTCAAAATTAAGCCCCACTTTTATATATTTGGAGATACCTTTAAATGAGTGAAGCCGTCCAGCAGCTTCACGAAGATTCCTAGTGGGTTGGACACTTAGAAAGGGGAACCAAGGACTGAGTGAAAATGGGTTACAGGTTAAGGATTAATGGAAAGAGAACCTAAGGCGAGAATAAAGATATGCAGACGCAGAAAGTTTTGGCATAAGGTAGACAGACAATGAGTAAGCTCTGATGGTCAAGAGCTTCATGGTTAGGAGCTCTGATGATTAAGAGCTCTCTTGCCAACTGATGTCTTGTCACTTTTATTGGGATTACAACAGTATGGGGGGAAGGGGAGAGGCCAGTGGCCTGATACATTAACATTATGAGGTAATCATCATAAACCTGAAACAATAGGTAGAGCTAAGATCAGGATCCAGGGTGGATATGGCCTAAGGCATCTA
>NW_025367390.1:0-4761 GCF_016433145.1 Gracilinanus agilis | reverse complement strand
GAAGAAGAAAGAAGGATCTTTTCTTTATTGTGGATATCCTACTCTCTTTTCTTGGCAACCATTTCAAATAAAATAGATATAATTACCAACTCTATGTTAGTGAGAAACAGTTCCGTACAAGGATGCTTGGATTTCAATCCCACGTCTCCAATTACCTACTGAACATTTAAAACTGTATGTTCTAGAGATATCTTATGCTTCACATGCCAAAAACTGAATTCATATTACCCCTAAAATCACTCATTTTTCAAACTTCCCCATGTCTATAAATATACTACTATTCTATCCATCTCCTAGGCTTGTAACTTCAATAACTAATCAATCTCCCTGATCCTACAGGTGAAATCTGTTTCTAAATCTTGACATTTCTAAACCTACTTGATCTCTTGCATTCAATCCTTTCTCTCTAGGCACATAGCTGCAGTCTTAGATCAGGCCTTCACCACCACCACTAGATAATTTCCAACAGCCTCAATTCTAGCTTCCCTAATTCATGTCTATTCCCATTATACTATGTCTTCTACATTTCTGTCATTTTTTTTCCCCTCAAGTGCAAACTTAACCTTGTCATTTTCTGCTAAAAAATTCCTGGTTTCCCCTTTCCTATGGTATTAAATATAAATGGATGGTTATATTCATGGAAACTCCATGGTCATTTAGTGATATTTGTACATCCTAATTTTTTTCTATTTTGTTTGTATGGAGTTTTTGTATGTTTAACATTTGACTGATTTCTGGATTTTTTTGCATGAGAAGAGGCAGATGAGCAGGAATATCTCAAATGTTTACTTTTTCCTTCATTTATAAAGTCAGTTTTGCAGGTAATCATATTATATTTTGGTTGCATTTTGAGTTTGGTTGTTGTGGTTTTTTTTTTAATATCAGATTCCATTGCTTTTCTCTGGTTTGTCATGGTTTTAGAATAAAACTTTTTTTTTAATTTCATTTACTTCATACTTTAGGGAAATTCTCCAAACTATTTGAAATACTTGTTGAATGACACTAAAATTCTGAAATTTTACCACTACATTCTTTGGAAATATCAAGAATATGATTTTACTGCAATAGAAATCTGTGGGTTGAATCAATCTTTATATCACTCTATATCACATTTGGAACAGGGATTTTTTTTATTATTTTACAAGTATGATGTAGATATATCAAATTTCTACAAATTTTTGAAGCTCTGCTATGGAAGATACTTAATTTTACTACGTTTAGGTGCAAAGGATAGAATTAGAAGGAATGATAAAATTTGATGAAATTTAAATTATACTTCCAGAGTCCTAATAAAATGATTCAGCTTTGGTAGAGATAAGGATTATCAGAATTGTTTCTTTTGTCTATCACAAGGCCACAAGATATATATAATTTCTTTGGCTATTTGGCTATTTTATATTTTGATATTTATAATGCTGATCTGACCAAAAAAATCATGAAGATGATCTGATCCTTTTTACCAACATAAATTACAAGGGATGAAGAGAAAAAATGCTAGAATATCTTAACAAAATCACATGGGTATGAAATAATCCAAGAAAGGGGCAAGTAGATGACTCAGTGAATTGAGAGCTAGGTCTAGAAATGGAAGGTCCTGGGTATGAATCTGACTCCAGACACTTCCCAGCTGTGAGACCTGGGCAAGTCAGTTAACCCCTATTGACTACTCTTTATTGATTTTCTGCCTTGGAACACATATACAGTATTGATTCCAAGACAGAAGGTAAGAGTTTAAAAACAACAACAACAATGACAAAATCAACATATACTTTAACACTTAAAGTGGTTATCAGATGAGGGCATAAATATGGAAGAAAATGTTTCAGGAATAAGGAATGAGAGAATCCAATGTATCCTTCACAGAAGATTCCGGCCAACAAATCAGAAGTATTATAGTGTCATTGAGAAAACAATTAGAAAGTTTTCACATCATAAGCACTAAATAACATGACAAAAAATAAATCAATTGTATTTTAACATAAAGAATTGACTTATTTCCATTGCAGAAAGGATTTCTGATTCAGTTGCCTATGAATAGTTGGAACAATGATTTGTTCGAGCAAGGACTGAAATTAGTGTAAAGCTAGGAGGAAAAATGAAATGGGAAAAATATACTGTGCAATTAAAAGAGTTACAATATTTGAAAAGATATTAAAAAATGAAATGGTATAAGTACAAAAGAAAGGATATAGAGACTCATTGTAATAAATTCATATAGAAATTTATATGTAAAATATCATAAGGATAGTACAAAAACACATTGTTAAGTTAGCATTTGAAACACTTTCTAATAAAAATGACAACATATATAAAAAAGAGCAATATCAATTTATAATATAAATTAGCAAAATTTTACAAGATATAAGAGTATGAGTATTATCTTCTTATTACAGAGATAAAAGTAATTAAAAAAACAAACCTAGATGAGAGATCTAACTAAGCAAAATCTTCCCCAAAGCATTTAGGAATGAATCTCCTTCTGACCAGATTTCTGACACCCTTACTACATAGAAGCCAGTTCTTGGCACTGATTCAATCTCCTTCGAGGCCTGCTGCCCTGTGCTTGTGCTTGGGGCCTCACTGCCTCTATACCTCCTTCCTGACTCTACCTGAAATCAACTCATTTTAAGTTATTAGAAAAGAACAAGCCCAATTGTGTCAGTGATAAAAATCCACAGTAAAACATATATTTATCATCTCATAATTAAATAATATATATATATATATATACTATAAAATTGTATTGTACTTGTGGTTTGTTGAGTAAAAATAACTGGTTAATGTACTAAATACTGCAAAACATTAAGGTTACAAAAAAATAAAAATAATAAAAAACAAGCAAGATATAGAACCAGACTTTAAGGATCTTACATTATAATGAAGGGAAAAAAACACAAAAGATGGAGCTAGAAAGTTTGGAGGAGTGGGACTAAGAGAATACATGTGAAGGGATAACATAGAATAGATACTGAAGTGGCCTGGAAAGATAAAGGCAAATTCACTTAGCAGAACTGAGAGAACAAAAGATGAACAGTTCTGCAAATGATTGTGTTAAATGTTGTACAAAGTAAATAGACACCAATTGCAGCTGTGTGGCAGTGGGGAAGTTGTTGAACTTCTCTGTTCATTTTCCTCATATTTAAGGTAGAGATAAATATTTGCCTTGTATACCAAAGAGCTGTTCTGAGAAAACCTCGTTAATCTTAAAGTGCTAAATAAATGTTGCCTTTTACATAAAACAGATTTTCAATTATGGAAATAATTCATGGAGAAAAGTATTCGAGACCATATATCACAAAATCAGAAAGTTGGGGAGAAAATTATTCATACAATATTCAAATATCAATTGGAAGAAAGCAATGAATAAAAGGATGCATATGAGTGACAGAAGTTGGGATAGTTTTTGAAGTCAGGAAGATAGAAGGAGAATGTGGGTTAAACTTTTTTTTACTGGGATGTGATATTTAGCATATTCATCCTATAATAATCATATCTAATTAATTCTGTTTGTCATAACACTTGAATTTCTGAAAGCCACATTTTTCTTCCATATTATTGTTTGTTTTTCCATTTTCCATGAAAGAAAAATAACCTACACTTAAACATTTCATATTTAACACTCCTCCAGGGATAATAGATTATTCAGTTACAAATGAGACAGCTTTATCTATTTCAATGAGATAATTAAGGTATTCTGACTCAAAATCAATTAATTGATTAATCATTATACACTGTTTCTGAAGGTAATAATTTAATTTTTCTTTTTACACACTCCCTAACAATGATTGCTTTTTGACAAGATTTCATAATGGGATTTTTATTTTAAAATTAATCTCTATTCCTTTAGAAAATAGTTGCATTATATCAACATTAAAACATTACATAGAGAAAAAAGTTATTTGATTAATTTTTCATCCATCATACAATGGCAACAATAATACTTAAGGTTTAAATATATATATTTTATAAGAATCAAGACAATTTGAGAAATGGCAGTGGAAAAGTTGATAACTCATGAACTTGTGAAAACATGGAGCTTTTATTATATCTGCTTTCTTTTTGATCTGGAACCAAATCAATTGAAATGTAGTTATAAAAATGACAATGAAATCTTTTATATCTAATATTTTTAGCCCAGTAAAAGTCAGTTATTTTAACAAACAGAAAACATGGTTTAATCGAATAAATTACCTGGAGTAGTAAGTACATAATTTCAATATATGCATTCTTATTAGTAACCTGCTTCTATGTATCTTCTTCTATAATCATAAAATAAGAGACTTTTTACAGTAGTAACAGATAGTTGGTGAACTGTAGCTGTTTCCACATAAGACAATGATTTCTGCCTATTTAAAAAGACATTTTATGTCTTAACTGATATAAAACAATGAATATATATGGATGGATGGACGGATGTATTTCCATGTTGTTTTCCTTTGGAACATCTATCAGAAAAATCTCTTGGTTACATGGATAGTGGTTTTGAAATACTCTTACAATAGGTATTTAATGGGAAACTTGCATACATATGCATTATTTTCAGGTATAATTTAAATAAAATGATGCCTGAGAAATCTTGAAAGTATGAGTTTATGTGGGTAAAGGGATGGGAAAGAAAAGCAGAAGGATTTTTTCAATGAGAATTTTAGTGAATCGTTGTCTACTTCTGAGTTTGTAGTTTGGTCTGCCCTGTCACTAAAGTAACTTTTATAAGTTGAGAGAGAGAGAGAGAGAGAGAGAGAGAGAGAGAGAGAGAGAGAG
>NW_025367389.1:0-8090 GCF_016433145.1 Gracilinanus agilis | reverse complement strand
TGATTATACTGAGAGTAAGGTTTGATTATTACCTCTTAATGCTCTCTTCCTCTCCTTCTTATGGTAGTATTTATCCCCTCCCCTTCCCATGCCCTCTTTGTGTGTAATAGAACATCTTATTTTTCTTATTTACTCGGATTTTTCTTGGTGTCCCCTACTATTCCTCCCCTCTTTCCCACCCCCCATGTCATCTTAGACCATTTAGTATCCTGTCCTCTCCCTATGAATTATTCTTCTGGTTGCTATAATAGTGAATATTATAATAGTGTATAGAGTTCACTACAGAGAATTATACATAGCATTTCTCCACCTAGTAATACAGATAATTAGATCTTATTTATGCCCTTAAAGAGTCAAGCTTAAAAGACTATGAGTTTTCTTTCTTTTCCCTCTGTTTCTTATTTACCTTTTCATCTTTCTCTTGATATCTGTGGTTGAGTGTCAAACTTTCCAATTAGTCCCGGTCTCTTTTGTGCAAAAGCTTGGAATTCTTCAATTTTGTTGAATGATCATACTTTCCCCTGAAAGTATATGGTTAGTTTCGCTGGGTAGTTGATTCGTGGCTAAAGGCCCAGCTCTCTTGCCTTTCTGAATATTGTATTCCAAGCCTTGCGTTCTTTTAGTGTTGAGGCTGCCAGATCCTGTGTGATCCTTATTGGTGCTCCTTGATATTTGAATTGTCTCTTTCTGGCTTCTTGTAAGATTTTTTCTTTGACTTGAAAGCTCTTCAATTTCGCTATTATATTTCTGGGTGTTGACTTTTCTGGGTCCAGTTTAGAGGGTGTTCTATGGATCCTTTCAATGTCTATATTGCCCTCTTGTTGTAGAACTTCAGGGCAATTTTGCTGAATAATTTCTTTGAGTATGGAGTCCATGTTTTTATTAATTTCTGCCTTTTCTGGAATACCAATGATTCTCAAGTTATCTCTTCTAGACCGGTTTTCTTGGTCTGTCACTCTCTCATTGAGATATTTCATGCTTCCTTCTATTTTATCAGTCTTTTGACTTTGTTTTATTTGTTCTTGTTGTCTTGAGAGATCATTGGTTTCTAAATGTTCGATTCTAGCCTTTAAGGACTGGTTTTCCTTTTCAATCTGGTCATTTTTGGTCTTCAGTTGTCTTGTCTCACTTTTCAATTGCGAAATTCTGCCTTTTAAACTGTTATTTTCTTGCCAGATTTCTTTCATCTTCCTTAGCATTTCATTTTTGAACTCTTCCATAACTTGTGACCAGCTTTCATTTTTTTGGGGAGGTTTGGATTTTTGTTTTCCCTCCTCTGTTGTCTGGATTTTCTCTGTGTAGAAGTTGTCCAGTGTTCTAGAGTTTCTCTTGATGGTCTTTTTCTTCTGGACTTCCTTATTGCTGGCCATTGTTAGCCCCGCCCCTTTTCCGCTTTGTCTTTGCACTCCGGGTCTGCCTGGGCCTTGCAAGCTTGGGGGGGGGGGGTGGGCTCCGGTCTCCTTGTCCTCGGGGTCAGGCCTCCTGGTAGTTCCGGGTCTGCCCCTCTGCCCGAGGTTCCTTCAGCAGTCTTTGGGGCTACTTCCACAGCCACGCTCAGGTCTGCACTGGGTCCTCACTGGAGGTCCAAGCCTGGGCTGGAGATCGTTATTCAAGCCTAGGGCACTGCCTTTGCCTGCACTGATGCTCTTAGGGCCCTGCCTCCCCCCCCACCCCCCTGCAGAAGGTAGTGGAAGTCTGTGGGCTGAAGATCTTTATTCGACCCTGAGGCGATGCCTTCAGTGCTTGGGAAAGGCTGCGTTTTAGGGGCCTTTGTCCCGGCTGGAGGCGGTGCCTTCACCCACGTGGGTGCTCAGGGAGAGTCCCAGCCACTTGGGGTCCCTCCTCTTGCAGCGCACAGGTACGGGCTCAGGGGCTGCCAGTGATTGTCTGGTTGCCCCAGTCCTGTTTACTGGGTTGTGTGGTGTGGGGGTTGGGGGAGGGGCTTCTTCCTCTTGTGTTCTAGTGAGAGCTGTTTCACCCCTTTAAAGTGTGGAAATGCCCCGATTCTGCGTACCTTCAATGCTGCGCCCTGTTGTGGGGTTCCTTCGTTCCTCTGGACTCGTTTTTATTTCCCCTTGATGGGTTCTGTGTGGTTCGGTCAGGAGAGATCGAGCAGCTGCTCCTTACTCTGCCGCCATCTTAACCGGAAGTCCACACTCGGGATTCGGTTATTCTGAAATAGGTCTTGATCAAGGACACATGACAAAACCAGTGGAAATGTGCATCGGCCATGGGTGGGGGGAGTGCAGGGGGTGAAGGGAAAAGTAGGAGCATGAATCATGTAACCATGTTAAAAATGATTATTAATAAATGTTTAAATTTTTAAAAAAGATTATTCTATTACAAAAATGAATAATATGGAAATAGGTTTTGAGTCATAATACATGTATAACCTAGTAGAATTGCTTGTCAACTTTAGGAAGAGGGAGGGATGAGGGGAAGGAGAGAATATGAATCATGTAACAATGGAGGAAAAATAAAATAAAGTAAAAATAAATTCTCCCTCTCCCAAAAAAAATTCTTGCAATGTCCTAGCAGCTGAGCCTAACAGCAAGACAGAAAGACTTAACCTTTTAGTTGGTAAAACCTTTGTCATAAAATCCTCTAAAATTATTATTTTAATGCCCATTGATAGCAGAATGCTTATTAAAAGAAAAAACCTAACAGCAACTTGGAATGTTTTATGATCCTTGTAGTACAGTTTGAGAAACACTGCCTTAGAGCACAGGTGAGGGATGTCTTTAGTCCCTGAACCATCCATGGAGTTGTAGAATACTACTAACAACTTCCCTAGGTGTCCCTCTTTAGTAGAAGGGACAAGTGTGGTTTCAGAATTTTGCGTGTGAAAAAAATTCTCAGAGTAAGACCTGGCTCATACTACAGCATGTGACAAAGAAGGTAGGTGTAGGGGTGGAGGGTCCTGAGTTGGTCAGATCGTTCATTCTCATAGAGAATTCTCTGAGATTTTCTAAATCATCACATCCCATTCTATTTAGTTTGCTTTAGAAAAACTGGCTTCTGTCTGTAGTATCAACATTTGAGCATTTGCTTCTGAGTATTTTTGTATTACTCACTACATTTAAAATATTTTTATTGGCACCTGGTCTCCTTTCATCCAGTCCAGAATATTCTCCTTTGCAGTCACCTCAGAGGGACTTTCTGAGTTCCACTGGAGCCCAGGACTGATAGCCACAGTTGGGGAGAGAGCATATAATTCCCACTAGATAATTTTTGTATAAGAGAGATGATAATGGTGGTGAATAGAGAAAATGATTTGTGTGTATGTATGTATGTGTGTGTGTGTGTGTGTGTGTGTGTGAGTCTGTCTGTGTTTTGATCCAATTTTAGAGTATTCTTCCTTGCAAATAAGGAAAATGGCAACCAAGCAGAAGAGAGCAATATTTTTGAATGGGTAGGAGTCTCTGTCTGTAGCAGAAAAGCCAGTTCTTACTCCATGTGATCTTGGGACAAATTACTTCCCCCCACTATGACTCAATTTCCTCATTTTTGAAGGAAAAGATAGTATTAGTTGAACTCTGAAATTCTTTCCAGCTGTGTGATGTTTCTATGACTGGCCCCAATAGGATTCCTTCAATTAATCCTAACTTTCTTTGTTGATTCTCAATCATCCTGGGTGCTTGGTGTCTACTTGTTAATGGCTTAAGATTGTTTCTTTCTCTCATTCTAGAAAGTCCCATCAGACTATGTTCATATACCTCCTTGATGGCCTCTGACAGTCTTGATTTAGCCAGGATATATTCCATTCCACCAATGATAGAAATAGGGAAATAGAGGCTCAGAGTGAATGAGCCCCCAGGCTTGGAGAGGAGAAGAAAACCATTCCATTGCCTATGTTCTGCCTAATGTCCTGTTCCACCCAGCAACTCATTTCAAGTCAGAGTGTTCTGTGTGGGAAGAAAAAGGTCAAGAGCAGGAGTAACTAGCTGAGTGCTTAGTGAATATTTGTTTACTTGACTCAATTTAGAAGTACCACTGCTAGCTTTTCTAGCCCTGGCTGTTTTGTCTTCTCAATTCCTCACACTGAGATGAACTCATGGTGGAAAATGGGACCCTCCAAATGTAATTTAAGTCAGCTAATTACTTATCTAAATGAACAACCACATAAATACACCAAGTGCTTATTAAAAATATTTAAGTACTTATTAAGATCAAAATGAAGGCAGCCTAGAGTAGTGGATAGAGGATTATCTTTGGAGCTAGGAAGATACAGATTCAAGTTTCACTTCTAATACATACTCTTTTAGTAACTTGGAGCAAATCCTTTAAATCCCTGTCTGCCTTAGTTTCTTCATCTGTAAAACAGAGAAAATAATAGTAACTCTTTCTCCAGGTTTTTGTGTAGATCAAAAATGATAAAATGTTTTGCAAATCTTAAAATGCCATGTAAATGCTAGCCCATGATTAACATTTAATTTAAATTTTTAATTTAATTTTTATTTTTCCCCCATGGTTACATGGTTCTTTGTTGTCTCCCTTCTTTCTTCCCTCCCTGCTCCTGGAATTGACAAGCAATTTCTGTGATTATTATTTTAGTGAGTCTTATTATTTTTTGGTCTTATTATTTTTCTTTATTCCCTAAACACTTTGAGAAGAATCTAATGTGTACCCCTCTCCACCCCTTTTCCTCCTGTGGAATTTAGACTATTTTACTTTAGGAAATCTTGATAAGGTTAAATAAATTCCACAATGAAAGTGATTCATTTTCATGAAGCTGAGGTGCTGATACATTGGCTGGAGTTTGAAATTGGTGTGGTACAACACATCAGCTGCTTGGTAAGGCATTTACAAACTCATAAATAGACAGATAAATGATTTCCTTGATTCTGGGATTAGAACGGCATTTTGGTCTTTTGATTTTCAATGAATTAGATCACGGTGAGGTGTTTCAGATGAGATATTATAAAAGCAGTTGTTCCTAATGAATTTTGATCAATAGAGAAATAGGTGGTATTTCTGGGAATGGTAGCTTGAAATAATTCTCATTTAAAAAATTTATTGGTACTTATTGTTTAACAATTATTTCTAGATAATGTCAGACACCAGAAATTATAAAAGGAAAACAAATTCTCATGGAATGAAGATGTTTTTAGGGTAATTATACTATAATAATACTTGGTACTTTTTATATAGCATTTCATGAGCTTATTTCGATGGTGCTATATAACTGCTAATTATACTCTAGTGGCTATCTTAGTTAATGCCTCTGATTTCTGCTAAGTAGGTTGAATTGTCAAACTGCTTACCTTTCCTGAAGCACCTATGCCTCGTTTTCCCCAGGAAATGCATTTTTGAAAAGCCGTGTGTCAATAGAATCTTACTTCAAAGGCAGGAGTGAAGCTAGGCATTAAAAAGAGGCTTATGGAGGAGGGAGGTTAAATCTGTGGAAACTGAAGAATTCTCTTGCAAAAATTCACAATCATTCTTTGATTTGTGGGTTTTATATATTCAGTGGTAATGGTAGTCAACTGAAGCCAACCTTTTTAGAGCAAAGCACTCTAGTACTAAGTATTAGAACTGTGCAGTATTTGCCCCAGTGTGGGGCAGCTGCTAGGAGGAATCAGGATGCAGTGGGAGCAGGGCTGGGGAACATAAGACTAGAAACAGGCAGTATATAATAGGTACTCAGCTCAGAGGGATGGCACCGTGGACTGAGTGCTTGATCTGGAGTCAGGAAGACTCAACATCTTATGTTCAAATCTAGTTTCAGACACTTAGTAGCCACATGATCCTGGGCAAATTACTTAACCCTCTTTGCCTCAGTTTCTTCATCTGTAAAATGAGCTGGAGAAGGAAATGGGAAACCATTCCAATATCTTTGCCAAGAAAACTCCAAATGGGATCATGAAGATTTGGACACAACTGGTTGACAACAACAATAGATACTTCAGAGGGCAAGTTCAATTTCTTGTCAAACATTTGAAAAGTACTTCAAAGATAGCATCATAGAAAACTTATATTATTATTATTATTATCTTTATTATTTCATGGAGTTTCCTTGAAATAATAGAAGTTCACATTTATATAGTATTTCAAGGTTTACAAAAAATTTCCCCTCTTTACAAGTCAGGGAGTGTATTTTTTATTTTTAAATTTTTAATTTTTCCCATGGTTACATGATTCTTGTTGTCTCCCTCCTTTCTTCCCTCCCCACTCCCAGAGTTGACAAGCAATTCCATTGGGTTATACATATATTATCATTCAAATAGGGAGTGTATTTTTATTGCTACCCTTTTTCAGAAGAGGAGAGTACTCAAAAAGCTCAAATGACTTATCCAGGGTCACACAGCTAGGAAGTATAGAATATGAATTTCTAATTGAGGATTTATCTGTCTCAAAGTCTTACATATTTTCCATTAGCCCATGTTATCTTTTTTTTTTTACCCTTGTACTTCGGTGTATTGTCTCATAGGTGGAAGATTGGTAAGGGTGGGCAATGGGGGTCAAGTGACCTGCCCAGGATCACACAGCTGGGAAGTGGCTGAGGCCGGGTTTGAACCTAGGACCTCCTGTCTCTAGGCCTGACTCTCACTCCACTGAGCTACCCAGCTGCCCCCACCCCCCATGTTATCTTTTGATGAATATCTAGTAGAAAAAAACAGATCAAACAGGCCATCTATCTGGCTTGTCAGATTTATACTTATACTATTCCTGACAAATGAGACTCTCAATTATTTTTAATAATCCCAGAAGAAATCCTGTATTCATTTCCAGTAACTCATTCTAGTGTTTAACTTGTCCTCAGATTTCTGGGAGGTAGATGACTTTCCCTTGTAGGATATGACCATGATTTTGAACTATATATAATAAGCTTGTGGTTTTATGATGACCTGGTACCTTTCTGTCTTTTCCTCTCCCTGTAATCCATCACATTGCACCTTCATGTATAACTGTGGAGTCCAAAAAAATTAACTACAAGCAGGCAGGGCAGCTAGATGCAGTGGATTGAGACAAGTGCCTAGAAAGGAGAGATTCTGGGTTCAAACATAGCTGTGTAACCCTTGGCAAGTGTCTTAATCCCCATTGCCTAGCCTTCACCATTTTCTTCTGCCTTAGAACCAATACACATTATTCTAAGATGGAAGGTATGGATTTAAAAAAAAAAAGGAATCGCCAACAAAGCATTTTTCCAATCATTATATTTGACAGTAATATTACAGGATTTTTTCTCCAAGCTGGGGACCTTCAGCTGTCCTAGGGTTCAAATTTGGACTGGGATAGGAATCTATGACCTTCTTATAGCTAATACTTTATTGAAGGATAATTTCAGAGTACTCTCTGGGAAGGTGGCAAGATGATTGTACTGAAACATTGATTAACCAATCAGCAGACCAAGAGTTGAATTTAGCTTCTGAAGACAGAGCTAGTGTCACCCTCCTGTGTGATGTGCAGATGAGAGTCCCTGGACTGACTGCTTTGGACTTACTTAGAACTGCAAAAACTGTTCACCTTTTTTTTTAACTTTAGAAATTTTACATGACATTTCAAAAATAAGAGATATTAGATGCTCTGGGAGATAAAGTAAAATGAGATTAGGCTTTATATATATATATATATATATATATAAACCCTTAACTTCTGTGTGTTGGCTCCTTGGTGGAAGAGTGGTAAGGGTGAGCAATGGGGGTCAAGTGACTTGCCCAGGGTCACACAGCTGGGAAGTGTCTGAGGCCGGATTTGAACCTAGGACCTCCTGTCTCTAGGCCTGACTCTCAACCCAGCTGCCCCCCATAATATATTTTCTAAAATAAGATGGTGATCCTACGTGAAGTGGGTTTCCAAATAAAGGAGAACTACTCTGATTTATGTCCTCTGGGCTCTAACCAAACTGATTTGCTTGTTGTTCTCTGAACATGATATTTCAACTCTTACCTCTATTGCCAGGAATGCTTTTTTCCCTCCCTCCTTGAATTCTTAGCCACTTCAAGATGCAATTCAAGTGCCACCTCCTTTATGAGATCTTTCCTGATTCTCTCTGGGGTGAGCATCCCAGCATTCCCCTTCCCTCATCACTATATAAACATATATATATGTATAGATTCTTATATACTATATATAATACTATATATACT
>NW_025367388.1:0-5392 GCF_016433145.1 Gracilinanus agilis | reverse complement strand
TCTCTAGGCCTGACTCTCAATCCACTGAGCTACCCAGCTGCCCCCTTCCATGGGGTTTTCTTGACAAAGATGCCGGAATGGTTTGCCATTTCCTTCTCTGGTAGATCCTTTTTTCAGCAATCAGGGTAAGTGACTTGCCCAGGGTCCCATGACTAGGATGTGTCTGAGGCCAGATTGGAACTTGGGTCTTCCTGTCTCCAGGTCCAGTGGTCTATGCACCTGCCTTGGCAGATGTTAATGTGTCTATAACAGTGTCAGTTGTGACAAGTCATCTAGCTTCAGCTTCCTCATCCATAAAATGGGTGTAATACTACTTGTAGTGCCTACCTCATTGGGAAATGTTTTTTTTTTGCATTTTAAAACCTCTCTGAATGGGAGTCGTTACTGGTATTCTTTCAGGCCAGTTGGCAGAGGTCCCTTCCCTTGTGTATTTGTTAGCCTTCTCCTCTACGGGGTGTTCTCGCATCCTGTCTTCGGAGCCTTGAGGAACTGAGTCATTTGGCATGTTGTTGCCCCAATAGAATGTCGCTCCTGGAGAGCAGGACAATTTTCTTATTGTCTGTATTTCTAGGACCCAGCAAGCTCTTAAATGCTTTTGGCTGTTCAAGGGTAAAGGCTGCCATTCTTTGTTTGGCTCGAATCCGCCTCTCCAGGCTCAGTGTATAAAATGGGCCTCCTCCCTCCCTCTTGCCCAGTCTCTACCCTGCTCTACCTCATCTGGGCTGTGTCTTTTTTCTCATCTCTGCCCCTTGCTATCCCCTCCTCCACCCAAGACCCAAGCTGCTCCCATGTCCTAGGAGAAGCCTTTCCTGATGCCCCTCTTTGCTCGTGAACTGCTGCTCCTCTGTTGGCTTCTTACTTTTGCTGTGTTCAGGCAGTCTGCAAGGTCCCGTTGGGTAGTAGATAGGAGAGGCCAAAGATGAGTGGCTGCCCTGAAATCCTTCCCCTCTTCATGAGAAAAGGAGGAAAAATGGGGATAAGAAATGGAACGCCAGGCGAGTCACCTGCCCAGTGTTTTTGGGGGGGACCTGAGGCCCCTCCCTCTTTTTCGAACTCCAAACTTAGTTTCTAAGGAAAATCAGGACTCAGGGAAACCTAGATTTTGAGTGGAAGCCATCGTGTGACTGTGTGTTAAGGGCTTTGGGGAAAGATGATTAGAGAATGTTAGCTTTGAAGGGGGGTCTCTCTTTTTACAGATGAAGAAACTGAGGCCACGAGGGAGAAATGCCTTGCCTGGTCTAATAGCATTGCTTCTGGAGTCACTTTAGCATTAGGTAAAGATGAGTGGCATTCTTCTGGTAGAAGAACTTGAGTTGTTAGAGCTGTCCAAAAGTGGAGTGGGCTTCCTTGAAGAGTAATGAGTTTCCCGCCACTAGAAATCCATTAAAGAGCAGAGAACCATAGTTTATAGTTAGACCAAATGACCTACCCTGAGATCCACTGATTCTAGGTGAGAAGACAAGCATAGGGCCCTAGTAGTTGTAGAAATTTTGATGTGCAAAAAAATCAAAAGCAACGAGTGCAGAACCAACCCAGAGTCCTGCTCCACTGACTATCTCAAAAATATGGTTAGCAGACAGATAACCCAATGGCAGAGGATTCTCCTTTCCTAGGATACTGGAGGTCATCTGGACCAATCCCTCCATTTTTATAGGTGAGAAACCTGAGCTCTAGAAGAGAAGTGACTTCGCTGAGGTCATATGGCAAAGAAGTGGAATTTGAACCCATGTCCTCTGATGCCAACTCTAGCACCTGTACATTGCGTAAGAGAATTGAAGCCTTTATTTTTTTTAACCCTTACCTTCCATCTTGGAGTCAATACTGTGTATTGGTTCCAAGGCAGAAGAGTGGTAAGGGCTAGGCCATGGGGGATCAGCGACTTGCCCAGACAGTCAGAAAGTATACAAGGCTAGATTTGAGCCCAAGACTTCCTGTCTCTAAGCCTGGCTCTCAATCCAATGAACCACTTAGCTGTCCCTTGAAGCCATTTTTAGATGATTGGATTATGGAATTGGAAGTCATCCAGGCCATCCCCATCCCCTCACTTTATAGATGAAGAAACTCAGGCTCCAGCCAGGTTTAGCTCTCTGATCCAGGTCACTTGGGGAGTAAACAGTGGAGAATGCAATCAAATGGAGGCCTTTGGACTCCAGTAGCCTTCCCACTGGGCCATATGTGTCCAATACCCTCATTTTGTATCTGAAGAACCCGAGATCCCCCCAAAGGGGGTGACATGCTCAAGGTCACCTTGGTAATAAGGAGCCAAGCTGGGATTCAAAGCCAGATCTGCTCACTGCCAGTCCAGGGCTCCTCCCCAAAGCTTCTCTCCATAACAGAGTTAGTCATCTCAAAGAAAAGGCTTCCAGGAATGCCACAGGGAAGCAGACTATGCATAATCATGGCTTGCTTGGAACTGAGATATCTGTTCTCCTGGGTGAACTGAGTTGGCATTTCTCTGATGCCACTGCTAAGAGCCTTGAGCTGTTCTCAGAGATGCTCCTCTTTTCATCCAGTTCCCTCTCCCATGCTCCCCACACATTAGATGCGAGTAATAGACCTGACTCAGTGGCCATTTAGTTTTAACTTCCTCATTCATAAGTGAGGCTGAGAAAATGACTTGTTTAACGTACCACAAATACAGACCCAGGATTTGAATTCAGGTCCTCTGACTCCAAATCCAAAGTTTTTTTTTTTTTTTTAATTGCTGCTTTGATTTGATTTGTAAAATGCAATAGTAGAATATAAGCCCTCTGAGAGCAAAGACTTATGCTTTTGTTTCTACATCTTCAGCCTTTGTGCTTGACAGAATCCATACATTATAAATATATGTTGGTTCATTATTGATTATGATGATTTATGACCCAGAACTAGGTGATGGAATATTTGCTCAGTTGTTGCTTTTAGTCCATTGTTGTTCAGGAGAGTTTCACTGTCATGTGGTTCTATTTCTATCATTATCTTCCCGAGACCTGACTTCAGATCAGTTGTGTAACTACCTTGGTCTTCATGTCACGTGCTTGCCCTATTTCCTCCTGACATGTGTATACTCTGGTGGTCAATGATTGCATCATTATGGGTCATCCACTCACTGGCAGAAAATGCAACCTCCTTCACACCTTGGGATGGTGATGGGGAACCTTTTAGAGGGATGGGCAATGTAAAAAATGTCCTCAGACACGTATGGAGAGGGGAAGGGGAACTGCTTGGCCCCAGATCCCTCTGGCTTTCTAGTAACGAACTCTGACACAGTGTGCTGGGGCAACAGCATGGACCTACAGAGAGGGCTCCAAGTGCCCCATTCTGGCACTCATGCCATAGGTTCCCACCACAACCTTAGAAGGATCATCAACTCCAGGACGAAAGGGGACTCGGAGATCAACAAGACTAGCCCTCATTTTTACAGATGGAGAGACTAAGGCTCCAAGTTAATTAACATAGCCAGCATGGGTAGGAAGAGGCAGAAGCAGAATTCCCTTTGCCTAAAAATCCCGTGACCCTTATGTAGCACCATGATGCCTCCTCCAAGAAACAAAAGGACTCTTCCTCATCTGGTGGCCATCTTTTTTTTTTTTTTTAATAACCCTCACCTTCCATCTTGGAGTCAATACCATGTATTGGCTCCAAGGCAGAAGAGTGGTAAGGGTGGGCAATGGGAGTCAAGTGACTTGCCCAGGGTCACACAGCTGGGAAGTGTCTGAGACTGGATTTGAATCCAGAACCTCCTGTCTCTAATCCTGGCTCTCAATCCACTGAGCTACCCAGCTGCTCCCCTGGTGAACATCTTTTTAAGAGAAAAGCCTTTGGAACTTGCCCAGTCTAAGATGACAAGTGACCATTTTGTCACCACTGGTACTTGAAGGCTAATCCTTTTTTTCTTGGGATCAAACATGAGTTTCATTCAAGAAACTCCCACTGAGGCCACTCCCTTCAGCAGGGCACACCAGAACCTGCTCAGCAGCTTAAGAGTGTGGTGGAGTTCCTGGGGCACCAAAAAGTTAAGCAGCCTGCCCCAGGGTCACCTAGTGAGCAAGAACCAGAGGCTGGACTTGAACCTCTGTTTTCCCAATCCCTTGTCTCCCTCACTTTGCTGCTTCTCCCTAATTCCTTTTTCAGATGAGAGTCCTTTCTGACTATGTCATGATAGCTGTGATATCCATCCGACTTTACACCTTCTCTTTTCCAGCCTAAACATCCTCAGTTTTTCCCAGGGATGCTTGTGTGCCCTGATGTCTGATCATCTCTTTACTTTTTCTTTTCTTTTCTTTTTTTTTTTTTTTTTAAACCCTCATCTTCCCTCTTGGAGCCAAGGCAGAAGAGTGGTAAGGGTGGGCAATGGGGGTCAAGTGACTTGCCCAGGGTCACACAGCTGGGAAGTGTCTGAGGCCAGATTTGAATCTAGGACCTCCTGTCTCTAGTCCTGGCTCTCCATCCACTGAGCTACCCGGCTGCCCCCTGATCATCTCTTTTTAATAGCCACCCTCCTCTGGACTGACTCCTGTGCCATTCCCTGCCAGCCTTGTTTCTCCAAAGATGAATGTTTTGGTAGCCTAGTGCACTTCCCTACCTACATGGTTGGATTTCAGAGGCTGACTCATGCTTAACTGTGCACCACTAAACAGAGTGGGAGCCATAAAGATCGGCAGCCCCGTTTCAAGGCTTGTGAGTTATTTTAAGATCCCACCCCAGCTTTGGCCTTTAGCACCCTTAGTCATTCTGAAATGATCTTAATTAGACACCTCCTGGGTTATTGATAAACTCCCAACTCCTGAAGCTGGTGCTGCCTAGCCAGTCCCCAGCGCAGCAGGCCATGGAGGTCCCAGAAGTCTTGTTGGCGCTACCTGCCCCCGTGATTCAGCTTGGGGGGCTGAATCCTCCACAGCCCCTCATGAATGAGGAAGATTTCCCCCAGCGGCTATTTGTAAGCATGGACGACTAATGGGGCTCCTCCAGACACTGAGAGCTTGCCACGATCTGGAGCTTTGATTCCTTTGTTCTTCTCCCTTTTCTTATTTTTGCGTTTGGAGGATGTAATAAGCTTCCTGAGGGTCGGCATAGTTTCATCTCCCCATTGCTGAACACGGTGCCCAGCCCCAAATAAAGGCTTGTTGCATTGAATCAGACTCCATTTTCCTAGTGTCCCCCTGAGCTCTCTCGCTCTCCCCTGGAGCGTTCTCCTATTTTCAGATTGATCTTGTGGCTGTTTTAAAGCATACGCTCCTCCCATCAAGCTTCCTCTGCCCATTTCAGCCCTTGTTGGGAGATCCAAAACTGTCTTGTGTCCCACCATGCAAAGCTTCGCAGTGAGCTCCTTTGTTGTGGTCTGTTCATCATTCTGATTCGCATCATCATCGGCGATGATGTTAGTTCCTGCTCCCATCCTGCCCTTTCACTC
>NW_025367387.1:0-4888 GCF_016433145.1 Gracilinanus agilis | reverse complement strand
ATATATATATATATACATATATACATTATATCCTTTCACATACTCTATGCTCTTAGAAAATTGAGTCACTCTCAGTTTATTAACTTTATATCACTACTTCTCTCCTCTGAAAAAGGAAAGAATACTTTTAGAAGGAAAATATGCTTCCTTTTGCACACAAAGTTCTCTTTTAAAAATGTCTTTGATCAGTGTCTTTGATTATATGATACCCTCCCTACTTCTAACACACACACACACACACACACACACACACACGCGCACACACACCACCTTAAAATGTCAACCATCCTTAAAGCTTCATTTTGGGTGTCACCTTCTCCATGAATATTTCTCTGATCCCTTCTCAGTCTCTCTTCTCTGAGGTCACTTTTAATACTTTTGTGCACTCATTTCTTTCTATACATTTTAAAATTTTTATCTTCATTTTCCTTTCATTTCCAAATTCATCCCCTCCCACTCTAACAAAGCCACCTCACCCAAATCCCTCACCCAAAATAAAGGGGAAAAAAAGCTGTTCTCCAAAACT
Source organism: Gracilinanus agilis (assembly GCF_016433145.1). Lineage (NCBI taxonomy): Eukaryota > Metazoa > Chordata > Mammalia > Didelphimorphia > Didelphidae > Gracilinanus > Gracilinanus agilis. Next base: position 4,362 of record NW_025367387.1, on the reverse strand, counting down.
AGTCAATATGTCAACTGAGTCTGATAATATATGTGATATCCTGTAGCCAAAGTCCATTTTGGGAAGGAAAAAAGATGTTTAATCATTATAATTATATACTATTCAGTTTCATTTTTTGATTTTGTTCTTAATCTGTCCCTCTACATTATTGAAATCAAATATGTTGGTTTCCTGGTTCTGTTACTTATTTCTGACTTAATTCATATATATTTGCTGATACTTCTCTGAATTCATAATACTTACAGTTTTATAGCAATTGTTATTTCAGTATATTTCTGTACCAAAATTTGTTTATGCATTCCCTATAAACCAACACCTTTTTATTTCCAGTGCTTTGTTACTATAAAATGTGCTTCTGTGGATTTTTTTGCACAGTGTGTGAGAGCTTTCATTCTGTTTTCAAACTCCTTAGGCTATATGTCTAGAGTAAAATCTCTGGATCAAAGGGCATGTGCATTTTAGTCCCTGTCTATGCATAATTTCAAATCACTTTCCATAATCATTGGGCCAATTCACAGTTCCCCCAAGAGTGCATTAATGTACCTATCCTCTTTCCAAAGCTTCTCTCATGTTGACTAATTCCATCCTTTGTCATCTTTGCCAATTTATGGGATATGAGGTGAAACTTCAGATTTGTGTTGATTTGCATTTTCTTATTATTACCGATTTAGCTTCATCTTTCAAATGATAGTTGATGGCTTAAATTCTTCTTTGGAGAACTGTTTGTTCTTATCTTTAGATTACTTATCCTTTAGAAAATTGTTCTTAGACTTACATATTCATATTAGTTTCCCACATATATTGTGCATTTATTTCAATTTGTATTATGGTTATTTGTGTATTATCCCCCATACTAGATTTAATCTAAATTTTATTCTTTTTGAAGTCATGATACCATGCTGATAGTATGCACTTAATAAATATTTTGCTAAATTGAATATTAAGCTACAGGAGAGGAATTGAAAAAATAGATACTGTAAGATACACAGGGATTTATCACCATGCATTGGAGTTATTTAAAAAGGCAGATTTCTACTATATAAAATGCGGAATGGAAAAGGATGTGAAAGGCTCAAAACTCTCTTAAAAACAAACAAACAAAAATGCAAATTAGCAAACTTGAGCCCAAAGAAAGATACATTTACTTGCCAAAGATCACATGAATAGCTGAGTCAATATTTAACCTCATGCATGTCCTCTGACTTCAAACCCAGCATCTTTTTCCTCACCACTGTACCTAGCTGCCAGTGGATTAAGGTCACATAACCAAGAAACAAATGTACCAATATAAACCGTTTATAATATACATTGTATGAATTTGCCTTGAAAAGAAACAATGCTTTTCTTTTTCAATCACTAACATTATGGATTCTCTAATAGAACATTCCTATATGGATACCTATTGCCACTCCTCTGGCTTTTGTGAGTTGATATGGGAGAAAAAAATAGTAGTTCTCTTTTTAAAAGAACTTAGAACTGAAAGGAACCTTAAAACTCACTGGCACTCATTTTTTAAATGAGGAAATTGAGGTTCATGTTAGGGAAGTAACTGACACAATCTCACACAGACCTCCTCAAGCCAATGTGAACTTCAAAAGAGGAAGTTTAATACGAATAATGCTGAAGAGTCCAGCATGAAATCAGGTGAAAATGTAGATATTTGAAGTTCCACACTTTAGAAGAATGGCTGGACTTGTACTTGGATGCATGATGTAAAATCAAACAGAGAGAAGTTATTAAAAACAGATTTTTACTTAATACAAGGAAAAACCTCCTAGAATTAGTATTACATAACAACAGAATCAATTAAAGTAATAACTTTCCCATCACCAGAAGGCTTCAAATATAGACTGGATGGACAAAATTGTAGATGCTAGTTAGTCTTAGTAAGGTAAAGTTTGAACTGTATGAGCTCTGGAGTATTAGAAAACCAGAATTTCTTTGATTCTACAGTGATGTTAGTCCACATTGCTCTCAGATTTCTAATTATAAAAATAAGTGCTGACCTTTATAGAGATCTTTGTACACTGCAAAAGGATTTGGAGGGAGTTACTTTCAGGGAGCAAAAGTGCCGGGTGTATCTAACTTTCCTAGGGTCAGTTTAAGTAAAGTTTCCAGCATGTTGGGCTGAAATCCTGTGGAAGATATAAAGGAGGGCATAGAAAGCAATCCAAGAACTGTGACAAATAAGCATTTAAGCTTCGTCACTGGAGAGATAAGTACCTGTATGGATAAGACCACAGATCTATTCAAATTCTAGAGTTTACATCTATCATTTCACTTGATCCTCATTCAATTGTTTTGCAGTAATATCTGACTCTTTCTGGTGTCATTTGGAGTTTCCTTGGCGAAGATACTAGAGAGGTTTGCCATTTTCTTCTCTAGCTCATTTTACAAAGAAATTGAGGCAAACAGGACTAAGTGACTTGCCCAGAGTCACACAGCTAGTAAATGTCTGAGGCCAGATTTGAACTCAGGAAATTGAGTCTTCTTGACTCCAGATCTAGTGCTCTATCCACTGAACCACCCCACTGCCCTGATCCTCATAGCCTGATAAAGTAGGTAGTATATGACAATTCTAATTTTATTGCAAGTATTCAAATAACACTTACTATGCATCAAGAACTGTGCTAAGTGCTTTAAAATCATTATTTCATTAGATTTTTCACAATAATTATAAGAGCAAGGTGCCATTATAATCCCCATTTTACAAATGAGAAAAAAAAGAAATTAGGTGACTTACCCAGGTTATACAGCTAGTAAAGGACTGATGTTTGACTTGAACTGAGGTCTTCCTAATTCCAGATGCAACACTCTATCCATTGAACCACTTAGGTATAGATGAGAAGGCTAAGGTTCGGAGATGTTAACTAATTTTTTCTAGTTATGGCTAATTAATAAAAGACTGAGCTTTTTAGAGCTAGAAGAAAATTTGAAGATTTCCATTTGAATGTCCTCATTTGACAATAGAGGAAACTTAAGACTCAAAATGATGGAGATAGGACTCAAATACAGATCTCCAGACCCCAAGTCCATTATTTATCCCAATATACTGTTTTCATTTTTGTGTTGTTCAAGGAAGCAAAATTTAATGTGGGCTCTATGTAATTTTCCTGGAGGAAGCAGTCATAATGAAAAAAGACACCACCAAAAGAACCTTTATATATTATATGTGTGTGAATATATATATATATAGATAGATAGATATAGATAGATAGATAGATAGATAGATAGATAGATAGGATTGTTCAGTCATTTCAGTATTCTTTGACTTTTTGTGACCCCATTCGATATATTCTTGGCAAAGATACCAAAGTGGTTTGTCACTTTTTCCACTTCATCTTATAGCTGATGAAATTAGGGTTGAGGCAAACAGGGTTAAGTGACTTACCCAAGATCACACAGCTAATTAGTGTCTAAAGGAACTCGGGTCTTCCTGACTCCAGAACTGGCACTCAACCCACTGTGTGATGCTTAGCTGCCATCTATATCTATTTCTATACACAAACAATATAGGTCTATATATAATCTAGATAAAGAAGGCAAAGTCTATGGAATTGATGAGATAATTATTTGATAAATAAATATTAAACATTTTCTATGCGTATGGCACTCTGTTAGATGTTAAAGATATAAAAACATGTAACTGAGGCTGACTAGGCATCACTTTAGTTTCCTTACAAATGGGTTGCTAGTGAATGGGACCTGAAGTCTGAAGGGAATGAGCTCTTTCCAGAAGAGCTGTCTTGTTCCCTGAGGCATTAAGACAATCTGAGACAGCAGCTCAGTATCTTTATAGGCTCTTTCTCCTTTCCATTTCCAGTCCATAGTACAGCAAAGGCTATGAGGGACCTTCTAAGGGAGCATGACAATAGTGACTGACAGAAGTGGATGGCAGGCTGCCAATGTTTCCTCAGGTGGTTTGAGAGGGGAGTTCATGGACTCTAGATTTCTGGCTGCCTTCTGCCTTTCTACGTTTTTATTTTATTTTATTTTATTTTATTTTATTTTATTTTATTTTATTTTATTTTTCTTTCTGAGCACAGGTCTGAGAAAGAAGTTCCTGAGAACTGATGCTCCCATGCCTTAAGACTTACCTTGTGGGAAATTTTGAGTGCCAAAATCTGCTGACTTGAGAATTAGGGACTGTGTTTTTGAGAATAGAAGATATCTTTAACAGTTGGCATTTCAACTTGAAAGAAGAGAAGGCAGATGACCTTAAAGGTGAAAGACTAAAATCGTAGCAAAGTTGGGGAGAGGATCCAAAAGATCTGGACCTTGCCAATTCTGATATTGCTGTATTATTCATTTAGCAAAGACATAATGTAATGTAATGTAATGTAATATAATATAATATAATAT
>NW_025367386.1:0-8003 GCF_016433145.1 Gracilinanus agilis | reverse complement strand
AGGGAGGGAGGGAGGGAGGGAGGAAAGAAGGAAGGGAGGGAGGAAAGGAAGGAAAGAAGAAAGGCAGAAAGGAAGGCAGGAAAGAAGGAAGGGAGGGAGGGAGGGAGAGAGCGAAGGAGAGAGGGAGGGAGGGACACTAAATATTTTGACAATGTTCTTACTGCTACCAGCAAAGATAAGCTTAGAACCAAGAACTTCAGCCTCGTAGGGTAGTGTTCTTTCCTTGTCATTTGGTTTTAAGAACTTTACTTCCCCTATTCCAGGTACATTAGAGTTTTTTTCAGATTTCCCTATTCTTGGAGATCTTTAGAAGCTATCTTATGTGAAAGGGAAAAGGTCTCTTTTAAGGTTCAGCTTTAGAAGTTTTAAAAATCAAATAATACAGATTAAATTTTGTATAATGCCTTCTCTCCTAGACTATCTTCCATCTACTTTGTATATATATAGTAGTTATTTAGTTGTTTGCATGTTGTCTTCTCCATTTGATTCATCTACTCCTTAAAGGCAGGGAAATGGTATTTGTCTTTTGTAGGCATCTAGGAGGTACAGAAAGTAAAGTACTGGATCTGCAAATCAGGAAGTCCACAGATCAAATCTAGCTTCAAACACTTACTAGCTGTGCCCCAGGGACAAGTCCCTTAACCTGCCTGCTCAGTCCTATTAAATGAGATAATAATAGCCCCTCCTTCCCAGGTTTGTTATAAGGATAAAATAATATTTATAAAGTCTTTTATAAACCTTAAAACACTATGTAAAGGCTATTTAGCATAATTATTATTATTAATTGTATTCCCAGTGCTTACTATATAGTAACTGGCACATACAAAGTGCTTCATAAATATTTATTGACTAGCATATTCTAAAGTGAATAGTAGTAGAAATTTCAAATATATTTTCCCACATGAATTTGTAGATAGCATAGTTGATTGCATTCAGACTATATATATATATATATATATATATTTTATAACCCCTACCTTCTGTCTTGGAATCAATACTGTATATTGGCTCCAAGGCAGAAGAGTGGTAAGGGCTAGGCAATGGGGGTCAAGTGACTTGCCCAGGGTCATACAGCTAGTAAATATCTGAGGCCAGATTTGAACCTAGAACCTCCTGTCTCTAGGCCTGGCTCTCAATCCACTGAACCACCCAGCTGCCCCTTAGACAATATATTTTTAAAAGATGTAATGTGATGGCTAATTATCCTCAAAACTTTTTGGCACTTTACTTTCAGTTCATCTTATTAAAAGGTAATTATTTTCCTGCTTCCTCACAATCTCATCTTCAGATGCCAACCATTTGAATGTAGACAATTTAACTGATGTCTTTAAGGGTCTCTTGTAAGAGATGTGTCTTTAAAAGCTAGGAAGGAAACATGAGATGAGACATAGTGTTTATATAATTATCCTATACCTATATCTAAAACCTATATGCCTATATCTAATACCTCTCCTATAGATAACAGATCAGACAATTACGGGCCAGAAAAAATTACTCAGTTTTGTTCTTTACCGTGCTGGAAAATCATCAAATGATCAAAAGCAACTATGAACACAAACAGGTGAAATTATTTCCATTTTTTCCCTTTAATTCAATAATCTTAATTGAATGATTACAACTACTAGTTTCACACTTTTTTCACATGTTTTTTTCCTACATTCAATTTATGTTGCATTCTAACAACTAGTTCTTTTAATATTAAATTTTCAGGTACCTGATAATAGTTAAATGACTACCACTCTTTGAAACAAAAATCTGTGTCTACCACCACCTTGTGTTAAAAATCTTAAATCTCTATTTATGCCTTGCTTACTTGACATTCACAAAGGACTTGTCTTCCTGGTCATGAGGCTTATTTTTTGTTCTTGTCTGTAATGTTGGTCTAACAGTGCAGAATAAACAGCTGTTACAAAGTGTATAGGTATCATGTTAAGTCAATTATCCAACATTTGTGCTGTTATCACACCTAGATTTTTCATCTATCAGTTGATAGGTTTATCAACTATTTCCCAACTCTCCAATTGCTTGCCTCATCCTGTTTTTCTACCTTAAGTAATCTTTTACAAGTGATTTGTTCAGGCTCCAAGATCTCAAAAGTCCAAAGAGAGTCTCATGTCCACTGATGGATGGATGGAGTGGAATGATTGAAAGAATTTCCTTAGGAATCAAGAGATTCAAAAAAGTGGGCACAACCTTAACCTTTTAGATTAGCACATGCTTACCTCCTATTCTTTTAACACTACCTTCTTCCCTTTTGTTTGGTCAGCTAATTTGAAAGATGATCAGAAGATATTCAATTTAATAGCAGTTCTAGTATAAGGTCTTTAATAAATTCTTCCAGGATTTAGTCTTTCTTCCAATGAAGAAGTGCTTCTAGGGGAGAAACTAATCCCAAATTTATGCAATGAAAAGACCAGGGCTCTTAAGCTAAGGAGTCAGGATACCTAGGTTGTAGTTTAAATTCTGGCTGTAACTATGTGACCTAAGCAAGTGACTTTGGCTATGTGGTGCTTTATAAAATAGGGATGTTGGACGATATGATTTTTAAGTTTCCTTTCAAATGTAAGATCTCACAATTTAATTTTGCAGAGTAATTTGGAACCACAAATGGAATTATTATCACACTGCTTTAATTAGAGTTCCAAAGATATGGGGGAAAGAGAAAGGAGAAAAATAAAATCAAAGTACACAGAGTACTAAAATAAGTTTTTCTGCTTCTGGAGGGAAAAGAAAAAAAGGGAAGAATGAGCTCTTCAAGGCAAATTCTAGATGTTTTCATCAAAGTTCCTCCTAGAAATTCAAAGTTAAGCATCTGAATCAAATATAATGCCTTGGGTTTTTTTTGGTTTGGTTTTTTTTTATAAAGTCTGAGTGCATATTCCCACAGTTGTCCAGAGAGGAAGAGGCTCGAAATGCACAAGCAAGGAGGATATCGGGACCCCGCAAAAGTTAAAGAGAGAATGACGTTTATCCCCAGCTGACAGAGGTTCGGAGTAGGGGCAGGAGAAGGCGGTTGCCACTGAGCAAGTTTGCGAGAGCTTGTGTAAACTTACAAGACCGTGGTCTGCTGTGGCACCTTAGGGATATGATCCAACATCAAGTGCATGCAGCGGATGGTGCTCTTAAAGCAAAGACAACGGCTAGGGCAGGGCAGAGCCGGGAGCACCCACACAGCCAGGAGCAAGCAGGCGGTCCAGCAGCCTCGTTTGGGCTCCATCACTCCATTCGCCGCAGGGGCGGCGGCGGCAGCAGCGGCGGCGGCGGCGGCGGCAGGAAAGTAGGAGAGAGCAGCTGGAGCTTGGAGCAGCCACACAGTAGAGCTGCTCTCAAGGAAAGCCAGATTCCTGTCCAATCAGGGAGGGGGGAGATCACATTTCAGAGGCTATGGGCACCGGGCAGCACTGCGCTCTGAAGGGCTGATTATTAGTCTTGTCAATGTAAAAGTCCTCTTTTCCCCCCCAACAAATCCATCCTTTAGACCGATTCATACGCATATTAACTTTTTCGAAGGTGTTTTCCATGGCACATTTATGTAGGTCCCATCCTCAATGCCCCTAGCTTTCCTTTTGAAGCTCAGCTTGATTAAAATTTTAGAGGATCAATGAAGAGCTGTTTTGTTTTTTTTTTAATCTTTAAGCATCTCCACATCCTAAAGGGGAAGAGTTCTAATTAGATTATCTAAGCACAAATATTCCTTCACTGCTTCAAAGTTTGATCATTTAGTATGCAATGAAGACAGGACAGAAATTATTTTTATGGTAAAGTATATGCTTAAGTGGAAATAAATTCACAAATAGTCAAATTAGTTGTAATGTTTAAGTTAGTACATTTACAAATCTATAGAAACCAGTACAATCCCTGGAAATGATAAGTCTAATTTATCAAATTAAGTCTGCAAAAGTAAAATGTTGAGAGAATAATTTTATTACAAAAACGTGTTTTGCTTTTAGTAAGGAACTATTAGTAAGGAACTTTTGAACTAATTCCTTCTCGTGGTTCTGATGCATGCCTCAATCAGCAAGCATTTAATGAAAACCTACCATGTAACAGACACAATGCTAGGCACAGAGGATTACAAAGACAAAGAGGAAACTGTTCTTGACTTCAGTTCCCAAACCTGGACATAATCTGTGAATGAACATTAGGTCTAAAGTCAAATAGTAAAATATAATGAGTAGACTGCTAGACATAAAAGTGAGTAGGGATCCCACTTCAGATACTAATTGTTTGGTATCAAGAAAAAGTCACCTATTCGCCTATAGCATCAATTTCCTCATCTTTAAGATGAGGGCAGTAATATTTGAATTATCCACAAACCAGTATTGTGGTGAGGAAAGAGCTTTTCAAACTTTAAACCTTTAATAAGAGTAATTACAGGATAGACTTAAGAAAACAAGTATCTGTTTAGGATTACTTAAAAAAAACACATTGTTCATATTTTAATCTCTGAAGATTATAAATTGAAATAAACCCCTTCTTTAAGTTATTTTTAAAAAACGTAACTATTACTTTTTAAATGTTAAGCGATATATTCAAATTGAGGCAATAAGATAAATGAATATATATCTCAGATTAAAAAAACAAAGGGAGTAGATTGCTGACAATCATCTTTATAAAATCAAAGAATATGCTTTTCTAATTCTTATAGTCTACTGTTTGCCAATACTGCCCTCTTTTGGTAAAATGTTTAAATTAGTTATTTTAATCCTAAAATTTTGTGTGTCGTTTGGGGGACAGGAATGCATGTACTTAATTTTCAAGATCAGACTATTTTGTTTGTCTAGAGAAGAAAAAAACAAAATTAGAATTTTAAAGTTTGAAAATTTTTATGGTTTATTGGTTAAATTGATTTTATCACATAAGTTTACAAATTAGTGAGGTGAGTAGACAGGATATGTGAGAAGCCAATTTCCTGCCTATAATCACACGAACAGGAATCAGTGTCATCAACTTGCACAGCTTTTCTGTGCATGGAAAAGTTGAGGGGATATGGGGGGCAGGAAAATCCATCCCTTTAAGGCATCTCTTCTGTCACTTAAGTTTACACATATAAGTTCTAGCACAGGGTTGATGGAATTGGATAAAATATATACCAAAAAAAATGTTCATGTAACCTATGAAGCACAGTTGAATATGACAGTGAAAAGAAATGCTAATATAATAGTAAACTACATTTAGAGGCAGAATATCCAGGAGTAAGAATTTGATAAAACTCACTGTATTCTGACCTGCTCAAACCACATCTGAAAACAGAGTATTCAATATGAACACCCTATTTTATGAAACGAACTGATAATAGAAAGTATCCAGAAAGAAAGGTAGCTAGGCTTTCAAGATTATATCATGTGAAGATCAGCTGAAGGAATTACACATCTTTAACCTGTGGATGGGTAGGGGGCAGGGAGTGGTACAGGAGAGTAGAAAAGGAATTGTTCTGCTTAGGATTTTAAAACAGACACAGAAAACATTTCACTTGAAGTTCAAGTGTTAGTTCTGCCAAGCAGAAGTAAATTGCAATATGTAGCAATATTAGCTAGTTATTTAAGGCATCCTTTTACTTAATAATCTATGTTTGCTTTTTTTCCCATCTACATATAAGATTTTTGTCTTAGTTGAAAGAAAATGTACATAAATAAAATAGGTATAAATTAATCTGTTGTTATAATTTCTACTGTACTGTGGGCTCTCATGACCCGATTCTTTTATTCTTTTCTGACTGATGCCACTTCCTAGTGTTGATTCCAAATTCATCTCCTCTCTTTCAGCAGGATATCTTCACATACTCCTTGGGAGGCCTGGGGGGAGACAGAAACAACCCAAGCTCCCTCCATTTCCCACCTCCCCACTTTAAATCCCCTTAATATCATACCCCATTCTCCTCCTCTGCTATACTCTCAAAGGATAAGATACTTCACCTTGCAAACAGTAATCTCTCTACGTGTGCCACTGATCCCCATCTCATCAGAAAACTTTGTTCTTTGAACACTCCCTCTTCCCTAATTTTCAGTCTCTTCTTCATTGGTTCCTTCTTTGCTACCTACAAGAATATTCAGATCTCTTTCATTAAAACAAAAATTTAAAAGCTTGACCATCCCATCCCCTCAAGCTATGACTACATATAACTTGTGAACAAACTATTCCAGAAAGTTGTCTATACTAACTGCCTGCACCTTCTCACTTCCAACTCACTTCCCAATCCCTGGCAATCTAGTTTTCCTTCCCAGTCCTCTACTAAGGAGTGAGATGGAGACCTTCCTCTAACCACATTTCTGTCTCTTGCTGTGCTTAGCCCACTGGTGTCCTCTCAGAGAAGGCAATTACATATCTGGCAACTTTCAGAGCCAATGCAACTTCCATCTTCCCTCTCTGATACCACCATTCCCTATTCCCGCCTCAGCTAAGAAGTGGAGTGAAACCTTCCTCTGACTGGCATCTGCTATCTTCTGCTGTTCTTGTCCCCAGAGGGGACGAGCTAGAGAACCAACACAACTTCTATCTATGCCAGCAATACTTCCACCACAAAGTCCCCACCAAAATCTAACCATCCCTTCCATTGTGTCCTCTGGAATGTTTATTCCATAGGCAACACACTTCTCTTCACCCTTAATCTTCTCCTTTTGAATTCTTTCCATTTTTGAACAGTCACCAAGACATGATTCTCCATTGATGAACAGCCTCTGGGTCAGTCTTTTCAGCACCAGCTGCAGCTCAACTCAAAATTACTCAAATTCCTCTCAGATTACTGGTAGAAGTGAGGAAGTTGGAATACCCCTTGCTCCATATTACTACTTTCCAGCTCTTCCCCTACTTCCATCATTCAGTAACTAACCTCTCTGTGAGGTTTATGCAGTCCATATCTACCACTCAATCAAAAGACTGGTAGTTCTTAGCAGATTTCTAAGGCTCTCTCCTTTATTCAGTGAGTTAGGTACATGGTTCAATTTTTTTCTCTCCTCCCCAACTCCTGACCTTATACTAGAGGACTTCGGCATATATACTGATTCTCCCTCAAACATTTTAATAGCTCTGTTGCTCAACTTATTCCCTTCACAGAAGCTACTCTTCCACCCCACTTTAACCACAAATACAAATGGTCATCCCTGTGATCATATTATCACCTACAAATGGACTACCTACATGTTCAAGAAATCCTTAATTTGAAAAAATAATGGAAAGAGGAACCAAGGTGGCAGATTAAAGGAAGTCACTTAGTTGAATTCTCCTAACATTCTCCTCAAATCTCTTTAAAATATCTCAAACCAAATTTAGGAATGGCAGAACCAACAAAAGGTTGAAGTGAGACAATTTTCTGGCCCAAGAAAACTTAAGAGATCAGCAGGAGTGTTACTCTATGAAACAAGGGTGAAGGCCTATCTGGCATGTGGCAGCAACAGCAGTGAGCAGCAGTGGCAGCTTCTGGAGTTCTTAAGACAGGAAACAGTGAGGGGGTTGAAAAACTGGTCAGAAATATTACAGGGGACTCCGGGAGTGGGAGGGGAAGAGAGGAGGGAGAGAATATGAATCATGTAACCATGGAAAAATATTTTTAAATAAAATAAAAATCATATTAAAAATAATAAAAAATAAAACACCCATTTCATGGGTGTCTTTTGGGGGGGGGGAAGAAATATTACAGGGGGACCCATTGTTAGCACTGAGTACAGCTGGTACTGACTGGCAACTTTATTGCCTATACTTAGTTCTGTGTCACAGTTCCAATTTGAACTGATCCCAACTCTTAACATAGAGTTCAAAGTCAAGAAATAAGCTGGGAAAATGAGCAAATGACCATAAAACATTACTATGGTGGCAGGGAGAACCAAGATATAAAACTCAGAAAACAACATGAAAACAACTATAAGCAACATCACAAAGAAAACAGCTAATTTTGGACCCAAAAAGAATTCCTGGGAAAAGTAAAGAGAGAGATAAGAGTAGTATAAGGAAATGAGGCCAAAAAAAAAATTAAGGTGGGGGGGGAATATAGGGAGAGGGAGGGGGAG